>NW_028127047.1:0-24824 GCF_965231255.1 Vanellus vanellus
TTTTGCTGCCACAGCAAAGGTGCCAGCGGGGAAAAGTAATGCTGGTTCTCACTGCCTCCTGGAACCCTTTCAAATGCCCCAGACAATTTGGCCCTCTCTGGCTTTCCTGCGGACTCCATCCTCAAAAGCACCTGTTTTCGCTTTCGGCAACCTCCGGAGCAAAAAAGACAAACGTCCAGCTTTTGCTGCCACAGCAAATATGCCAGCGGGGAAAAGTAATGCTGGTTCTCACTGCCTCCTGGAACCCTTTCAAATGCCACAGACAATTTGGCCCTCTCTGCTTTCCTGTGGACTCCATCCTCAAAAGCACCTGTTTTCGCTTTCGGCAGCCTCCGGAGCAAAAAAGACAAACGTCCAGCTTTTGCTGCCACAGCAAGGTGCCAGCGGGGAAAAGTAATGCTGGTTCTCACTGCCTCCTGGAACCCTTTCAAATGCCACAGACAATTTGGCCCTCTCTGCTTTCCTGCGGACTCCATCCTCAAAAGCACCTGTTTTCGCTTTCGGCAGCCTCCGGAGCAAAAAAGACAAACGTCCAGCTTTTGCTGCCACAGCAAAGGTGCCAGCAGGGAAAAGTAATGCTGGTTCTCACTGCCTCCTGGAACCCTTTCAAATGCCCCAGACAATTTGGCCCTCTCTGCTTTCCTGCAGACTCCATCCTCAAAAGCACCTGTTTCGCTTTCGGCAACCTCCGGAGCAAAAAAGACAAACGTCCAGCTTTTGCTGCCACAGCAAAGGTGCCAGCGGGGAAAAGTAATGCTGGTTCTCACTGCCTCCTGGAACCCTTTCAAATGCCACAGACAATTTGGCCCTCTCTGCTTTCCTGCGGACTCCATCCTCAAAAGCACCTGTTTTCGCTTTCGGCAGCCTCCGGAGCAAAAAAGACAAACGTCCAGCTTTTGCTGCCACAGCAAAGGTGCCAGCGGGGAAAAGTAATGCTGGTTCTCACTGCCTCCTGGAACCCTTTCAAATGCCACAGACAATTTGGCCCTCTCTGCTTTCCTGCGGACTCATCCTCAAAAGCACCTGTTTTCGCTTTCGGCAGCCACCGGAGCAAAAAAGACAAACGTCCAGCTTTTGCTGCCACAGCAAAGGTGCCAGCGGGGAAAAGTAATGCTGGTTCTCACTGCCTCCTGGAACCCTTTCAAATGCCCCAGACAATTTGGCCCTCTCTGCTTTCCTGCGGACTCCATCCTCAAAAGCACCTGTTTTCGCTTTCGGCAGCCTCCGGAGCAAAAAAGACAAACGTCCAGCTTTTGCTGCCACAGCAAAGGTGCCAGCGGGGAAAAGTAATGCTGGTTCTCACTGCCTCCTGGAACCTGTTCAAATGCCCCAGACAATTTGGCCCTCTCTGCTTTCCTGCGGACTCCATCCTCAAAAGCACCTGTTTTCGCTTTCGGCAGCCTCCGGAGCAAAAAAGACAAACGTCCAGCTTTTGCTGCCACAGCAAAGGTGCCAGCGGGGAAAAGTAATGCTGGTTCTCACTGCCTCCTGGAACCCTTTCAAATGCCACAGACAATTTGGCCCTCTCTGCTTTATGTGGACTCCATCCTCAAAAGCACCTGTTTTCGCTTTCGGCAGCCTCCGGAGCAAAAAAGACAAACGTCCAGCTTTTGCTGCCACAGCAAATATGCCAGCGGGGAAAAGTAATGCTGGTTCTCACTGCCTCCTGGAACCCTTTCAAATGCCACAGACAATTTGGCCCTCTCTGCTTTCCTGCGGACTCCATCCTCAAAAGCACCTGTTTCGCTTCGGCAACCTCCGGAGCAAAAAAGACAAACGTCCAGCTTTTGCTGCCACAGCAAAGGTGCCAGCGGGGAAAAGTAATGCTGGTTCTCACTGCCTCCTGGAACCCTTTCAAATGCCACAGACAATTTGGCCCTCTCTGCTTTCCTGCGGACTCCATCCTCAAAAGCACCTGTTTTCGCTTTCGGCAGCCTCCGGAGCAAAAAAGACAAACGTCCAGCTTTTGCTGCCACAGCAAAGGTGCCAGCGGGGAAAAGTAATGCTGGTTCTCACTGCCTCCTGGAACCCTTTCAAATGCCACAGGCAATTTGGCCCTCTCTGCTTTCCTGCGGACTCCATCCTCAAAAGCACCTGTTTTCGCTTTCGGCAGCCTCCGGAGCAAAAAAGACAAACGTCCAGCTTTTGCTGCCACAGCAAAGGTGCCAGCGGGGAAAAGTAATGCTGGTTCTCACTGCCTCCTGGAACCCTTTCAAATGCCCCCAGACAATTTGGCCCTCTCTGCTTTCCTGCGGACTCCATCCTCAAAAGCACCTGTTTTCGCTTTCGGCAGCCTCCGGAGCAAAAAAGACAAACGTCCAGCTTTTGCTGCCACAGCAAAGGTGCCAGCGGGGAAAAGTAATGCTGGTTCTCACTGCCTCCTGGAACCTGTTCAAATGCCCCAGACAATTTGGCCCTCTCTGCTTTCCTGCGGACTCCATCCTCAAAAGCACCTGTTTTCGCTTTCGGCAGCCTCCGGAGCAAAAAAGACAAACGTCCAGCTTTTGCTGCCACAGCAAAGGTGCCAGCGGGGAAAAGTAATGCTGGTTCTCACTGCCTCCTGGAACCCTTTCAAATGCCACAGACAATTTGGCCCTCTCTGCTTTATGTGGACTCCATCCTCAAAAGCACCTGTTTTCGCTTTCGGCAGCCTCCGGAGCAAAAAAGACAAACGTCCAGCTTTTGCTGCCACAGCAAAGGTGCCAGCGGGGAAAAGTAATGCTGGTTCTCACTGCCTCCTGGAACCCTTTCAAATGCCCCAGACAATTAAGCCCTCTCTGCTTTCCTGCGGACTCTATCCTCAAAAGCGCCTTTTTTCACTTTCGGCGCCCTCCGGTGGTAAAAAGACAAACGTCCAGCTTTTGCTGCCACAGCAAAGGTGCCAGCGGGGAAAAGTGATGCTGGTTCTCACTGCCTCCTGGAACTTTTTCAAATGCCACAGACAATTTGGCCCTCTCTGCTTTCCTGCGGACTCCATCCTCAAAAGCACCTATTTTCGCTTTCGGCAGCCTCTGGAGCAAAAAAGACAAACGTCCAGCTTTTGCTGCCACAGCAAAGGTGCCAGCGGGGAAAAGTAATGCTGGTTCTCACTGCCTCCTGGAACCTCTTCAAATGCCCCAGACAATTTGGCCCTCTCTGCTTTCCTGCGGACTCCATCCTCAAAAGCACCTGTTTTCGCTTTTGGCAACCTCCGGAGCAAAAAAGACAAACGTCCAGCTTTTGCTGACACAGCAAAGGTGCCAGCGGGGAAAAGTAATGCTGGTTCTCACTGCCTCCTGGAACCCTTTCAAATGCCCCAGACAATTTGGCCCTCTCTGCTTTCCTGCGGACTCCATCCTCAAAAGCACCTGTTTTCGCTTTCGGCAGCCTCCGGAGCAAAAAAGACAAACGTCCAGCTTTTGCTGCCACAGCAAAGGTGCCAGCGGGGAAAAGTAATGCTGGTTCTCACTGCCTCCTGGAACCCTTTCAAATGCCACAGACAATTTGGCCCTCTCTGCTTTCCTGCGGACTCCATCCTCAAAAGCACCTGTTTTCGCTTTCGGCAACCTCCGGAGCAAAAAAGACAAACGTCCAGCTTTTGCTGCCACAGCAAAGGTGCCAGCGGGGAAAAGTAATGCTGGTTCTCACTGCCTCCTGGAACCCTTTCAAATGCCACAGACAATTTGGCCCTCTCTGCTTTCCTGCGGACTCCATCCTCAAAAGCACCTGTTTTCGCTTTCGGCAGCCTCCGGAGCAAAAAAGACAAACGTCCAGCTTTTGCTGCCACAGCAAAGGTGCCAGCGGGGAAAAGTAATGCTGGTTCTCACTGCCTCCTGGAACCCTTTCAAATGCCACAGACAATTTGGCCCTCTCTGCTTTCCTGTGGACTCCATCCTCAAAAGCACCTGTTTTCGCTTTCGGCAGCCTCCGGAGCAAAAAAGACAAACGTCCAGCTTTTGCTGCCACAGCAAAGGTGCCAGCGGGGAAAAGTAATGCTGGTTCTCACTGCCTCCTGGAACCCTTTCAAATGCCCCAGACAATTTGGCCCTCTCTGCTTTCCTGCGGACTCCATCCTCAAAAGCACCTGTTTTCGCTTTCGGCAGCGTCCGGAGCAAAAAAGACAAACGGCCAGCTTTTGCTGCCACAGCAAAGGTGCCAGCGGGGAAAAGTAATGCTGGTTCTCACTGCCTCCTGGAACCTGTTCAAATGCCCCAGACAATTTGGCCCTCTCTGCTTTCCTGCGGACTCCATCCTCAAAAGCACCTGTTTTCGCTTTCGGCAGCCTCCGGAGCAAAAAAGACAAACGTCCAGCTTTTGCTGCCACAGCAAAGGTGCCAGCGGGGAAAAGTAATGCTCGTTCTCACTGCCTCCTGGAACCCTTTCAAATGCCCCAGACAATTAAGCCCTCTCTGCTTTCCTGCGGACTCTATCATCAAAAGCGCCTTTTTTCACTTTCGGCGCCCTCCGGTGGTAAAAAGACAAACGTCCAGCTTTTGCTGCCACAGCAAAGGTGCCAGCGGGGAAAAGTGATGCTGGTTCTCACTGCCTCCTGGAACTTTTTCAAATGCCACAGACAATTTGGCCCTCTCTGCTTTCCTGCGGACTCCATCCTCAAAAGCACCTATTTTCGCTTTCGGCAGCCTCCGGAGCAAAAAAGACAAACGTCCAGCTTTTGCTGCCACAGCAAAGGTGCCAGCGGGGAAAAGTAATGCTGGTTCTCACTGCCTCCTGGAACCCTTTCAAAT
This sequence comes from Vanellus vanellus, assembly GCF_965231255.1. Taxonomy (NCBI): domain Eukaryota; kingdom Metazoa; phylum Chordata; class Aves; order Charadriiformes; family Charadriidae; genus Vanellus; species Vanellus vanellus. The sequence continues at coordinate 4,725 of NW_028127047.1, forward strand.
GCCACAGACAATTTGGCCCTCTCTGCTTTCCTGCGGACTCCATCCTCAAAAGCACCTGTTTTCGCTTTCGGCAGCCTCCGGAGCAAAAAAGACAAACGTCCAGCTTTTGCTGCCACAGCAAAGGTGCCAGCGGGGAAAAGTAATGCTGGTTCTCACTGCCTCCTGGAACCCTTTCAAATGCCCCAGACAATTTGGCCCTCTCTGCTTTCCTGCGGACTCCATCCTCAAAAGCACCTGTTTTCGCTTTCGGCAGCCTCCAGAGCAAAAAAGACAAACGTCCAGCTTTTGCTGCCACAGCAAAGGTGCCAGCGGGGAAAAGTAATGCTGGTTCTCACTACCTCCTTGAACCCTTTCAAATGCCCCAGACAATTTGGCCCTCTCTGCTTTCCTGCGGACTCCATCCTCAAAAGCACCTGTTTTCGCTTTCGGCAACCTCCGGAGCAAAAAAGACAAACGTCCAGCTTTTGCTGCCACAGCAAAGGTGCCAGCGGGGAAAAGTAATGCTGGTTCTCACTGCCTCCTGGAACCCTTTCAAATGCCACAGACAATTTGGCCCTCTCTGCTTTCCTGCGGACTCCATCCTCAAAAGCACCTGTTTTCGCTTTCGGCAGCCTCCGGAGCAAAAAAGACAAACGTCCAGCTTTTGCTGCCACAGCAAAGGTGCCAGCGGGGAAAAGTAATGCTGGTTCTCACTGCCTCCTGGAACCCTTTCAAATGCCCCAGACAATTTGGCCCTCTCTGCTTTCCTGCGGACTCCATCCTCAAAAGCACCTGTTTTCGCTTTCGGCAGCCTCCGGAGCAAAAAAGACAAACGTCCAGCTTTTGCTGCCACAGCAAAGGTGCCAGCGGGGAAAAGTAATGCTGGTTCTCACTGCCTCCTGGAACCCTTTCAAATGCCCCAGACAATTTGGCCCTCTCTGCTTTCCTGCGGACTCTATCCTCAAAAGCGCCTTTTTTCACTTTCGGCGCCCTCCGGTGGTAAAAAGACAAACGTCCAGCTTTTGCTGCCACAGCAAAGGTGCCAGCGGGGAAAAGTAATGCTGGTTCTCACTGCCTCCTGGAACTCTTTCAAATGCCACAGACAATTTGGCCCTCTCTGCTTTCCTGTGGACTCCATCCTCAAAAGCACCTGTTTTCGCTTTCGGCAGCCTCCGGAGCAAAAAAGACAAACGTCCAGCTTTTGCTGCCACAGCAAAGGTGCCAGCGGGGAAAAGTAATGCTGGTTCTCACTGCCTCCTGGAACCCTTTCAAATGCCCCAGACAATTTGGCCCTCTCTGCTTTCCTGCGGACTCCATCCTCAAAAGCACCTGTTTTCGCTTTCGGCAGCGTCCGGAGCAAAAAAGACAAACGTCCAGCTTTTGCTGCCACAGCAAAGGTGCCAGCGGGGAAAAGTAATGCTGGTTCTCACTGCCTCCTGGAACCTGTTCAAATGCCCCAGACAATTTGGCCCTCTCTGCTTTCCTGCGGACTCCATCCTCAAAAGCACCTGTTTTCGCTTTCGGCAGCCTCCGGAGGAAAAAAGACAAACGTCCAGCTTTTGCTGCCACAGCAAAGGTGCCAGCGGGGAAAAGTAATGCTGGTTCTCACTGCCTCCTGGAACCCTTTCAAATGCCCCAGACAATTTGGCCCTCTCTGCTTTCCTGCGGACTCCATCCTCAAAAGCACCTGTTTTCGCTTTCGGCAGCCTCCGGAGCAAAAAAGACAAACGTCCAGCTTTTGCTGCCACAGCAAAGGTGCCAGCGGGGAAAAGTAATGCTGGTTCTCACTGCCTCCTGGAACCCTTTCAAATGCCACAGACAATTTGGCCCTCTCTGCTTTCCTGTGGACTCCATCCTCAAAAGCACCTGTTTTCGCTTTCGGCAGCCTCCGGAGCAAAAAAGACAAACGTCCAGCTTTTGCTGCCACAGCAAAGGTGCCAGCGGGGAAAAGTAATGCTGGTTCTCACTGCCTCCTGGAACCGTTTCAAATGCCCCAGACAATTAAGCCCTCTCTGCTTTCCTGCGGACTCTATCCTCAAAAGCGCCTTTTTTCACTTTCGGCGCCCTCCGGTGGTAAAAAGACAAACGTCCAGCTTTTGCTGCCACAGCAAAGGTGCCAGCGGGGAAAAGTGATGCTGGTTCTCACTGCCTCCTGGAACTTTTTCAAATGCCACAGACAATTTGGCCCTCTCTGCTTTCCTGCGGACTCCATCCTCAAAAGCACCTATTTTCGCTTTCGGCAGCCTCCGGAGCAAAAAAGACAAACGTCCAGCTTTTGCTGCCACAGCAAAGGTGCCAGCGGGGAAAAGTAATGCTGGTTCTCACTGCCTCCTGGAACCTCTTCAAATGCCCCAGACAATTTGGCCCTCTCTGCTTTCCTGCGGACTCCATCCTCAAAAGCACCTGTTTTCGCTTTCGGCAGCCTCCGGAGCAAAAAAGACAAACGTCCAGCTTTTGCTGCCACAGCAAAGGTGCCAGCGGGGAAAAGTAATGCTGGTTCTCACTGCCTCCTGGAACCCTTTCAAATGCCACAGACAATTTGGCCCTCTCTGCTTTCCTGCGGACTCCATCCTCAAAAGCACCTGTTTTCGCTTTCGGCAGCCTCCGGAGCAAAAAAGACAAACGTCCAGCTTTTGCTGCCACAGCAAAGGTGCCAGCGGGGAAAAGTAATGCTCGTTCTCACTGCCTCCTGGAACCCTTTCAAATGCCCCAGACAATTTGGCCCTCTCTGCTTTCCTGCGGACTCCATCCTCAAAAGCACCTGTTTTCGCTTTCGGCAACCTCCGGAGCAAAAAAGACAAACGTCCAGCTTTTGCTGCCACAGCAAAGGTGCCAGCGGGGAAAAGTAATGCTGGTTCTCACTGCCTCCTGGAACCTGTTCAAATGCCCCAGACAATTTGGCCCTCTCTGCTTTCCTGCGGACTCCATCCTCAAAAGCACCTGTTTTCGCTTTCGGCAGCCTCCGGAGCAAAAATGACAAACGTCCAGCTTTTGCTGCCACAGCAAAGGTGCCAGCGGGGAAAAGTAATGCTCGTTCTCACTGCCTCCTGGAACCCTTTCAAATGCCCCAGACAATTAAGCCCTCTCTGCTTTCCTGCGGACTCTATCATCAAAAGCACCTGTTTTCACTTTCGGCGCCCTCCGGTGGTAAAAAGACAAACGTCCAGCTTTTGCTGCCACAGCAAAGGTGCCAGCGGGGAAAAGTGATGCTGGTTCTCACTGCCTCCTGGAACTTTTTCAAATGCCCCAGACAATTTGGCCCTCTCTGCTTTCCTGCGGACTCCATCCTCAAAAGCACCTATTTTCGCTTTCGGCAGCCTCCGGAGCAAAAAAGACAAACGTCCAGCTTTTGCTGCCACAGCAAAGGTGCCAGCGGGGAAAAGTAATGCTGGTTCTCACTGCCTCCTGGAACCCTTTCAAATGCCCCAGACAATTTGGCCCTCTCTGCTTTCCTGCGGACTCCATCCTCAAAAGCACCTGTTTTCGCTTTCGGCAGCCTCCGGAGCAAAAAAGACAAACGTCCAGCTTTTGCTGCCACAGCAAAGGTGCCAGCGGGGAAAAGTAATGCTGGTTCTCACTGCCTCCTGGAACCCTTTCAAATGCCACAGACAATTTGGCCCTCTCTGCTTTCCTGCGGACTCCATCCTCAAAAGCACCTGTTTTCGCTTTCGGCAGCCTCCAGAGCAAAAAAGACAAACGTCCAGCTTTTGCTGCCACAGCAAAGGTGCCAGCGGGGAAAAGTAATGCTGGTTCTCACTACCTCCTTGAACCCTTTCAAATGCCCCAGACAATTTGGCCCTCTCTGCTTTCCTGCGGACTCCATCCTCAAAAGCACCTGTTTTCGCTTTCGGCAACCTCCGGAGCAAAAAAGACAAACGTCCAGCTTTTGCTGCCACAGCAAAGGTGCCAGCGGGGAAAAGTAATGCTGGTTCTCACTGCCTCCTGGAACCCTTTCAAATGCCACAGACAATTTGGCCCTCTCTGCTTTCCTGCGGACTCTATCCTCAAAAGCGCCTTTTTTCACTTTCGGCGCCCTCCGGTGGTAAAAAGACAAACGTCCAGCTTTTGCTGCCACAGCAAAGATGCCAGCGGGGAAAAGTAATGCTGGTTCTCACTGCCTCCTGGAACCCTTTCAAATGCCCCAGACAATTTGGCCCTCTCTGCTTTCCTGCGGACTCCATCCTCAAAAGCACCTGTTTTCGCTTTCGGCAGCCTCCGGAGCAAAAAAGACAAACGTCCAGCTTTTGCTGCCACAGCAAAGGTGCCAGCGGGGAAAAGTAATGCTGGTTCTCACTGCCTCCTGGAACCCTTTCAAATGCCACAGACAATTTGGCCCTCTCTGCTTTCCTGCGGACTCCATCCTCAAAAGCACCTGTTTTCGCTTTCGGCAGCCTCCAGAGCAAAAAAGACAAACGTCCAGCTTTTGCTGCCACAGCAAAGGTGCCAGCGGGGAAAAGTAATGCTGGTTCTCACTACCTCCTTGAACCCTTTCAAATGCCCCAGACAATTTGGCCCTCTCTGCTTTCCTGCGGACTCCATCCTCAAAAGCACCTGTTTTCGCTTTCGGCAACCTCCGGAGCAAAAAAGACAAACGTCCAGCTTTTGCTGCCACAGCAAAGGTGCCAGCGGGGAAAAGTAATGCTGGTTCTCACTGCCTCCTGGAACCCTTTCAAATGCCACAGACAATTTGGCCCTCTCTGCTTTCCTGCGGACTCCATCCTCAAAAGCACCTGTTTTCGCTTTCGGCAGCCTCCGGAGCAAAAAAGACAAACGTCCAGCTTTTGCTGCCACAGCAAAGGTGCCAGCGGGGAAAAGTAATGCTGGTTCTCACTGCCTCCTGGAACCTCTTCAAATGCCCCAGACAATTTGGCCCTCTCTGCTTTCCTGCGGACTCCATCCTCAAAAGCACCTGTTTTCGCTTTTGGCAACCTCCGGAGCAAAAAAGACAAACGTCCAGCTTTTGCTGCCACAGCAAAGGTGCCAGCGGGGAAAAGTAATGCTGGTTCTCACTGCCTCCTGGAACCCTTTCAAATGCCACAGACAATTTGGCCCTCTCTGCTTTCCTGCGGACTCCATCCTCAAAAGCACCTGTTTTCGCTTTCGGCAGCCTCCGGAGCAAAAAAGACAAACGTCCAGCTTTTGCTGCCACAGCAAAGGTGCCAGCGGGGAAAAGTAATGCTGGTTCTCACTGCCTCCTGGAACCCTTTCAAATGCCCCTGACAATTTGGCCCTCTCTGCTTTCCTGCGGACTCTATCCTCAAAAGCGCCTTTTTTCACTTTCGGCGCCCTCCGGTGGTAAAAAGACAAACGTCCAGCTTTTGCTGCCACAGCAAAGGTGCCAGCGGGGAAAAGTAATGCTGGTTCTCACTGCCTCCTGGAACTCTTTCAAATGCCACAGACAATTTGGCCCTCTCTGCTTTCCTGCGGACTCCATCCTTAAAAGCACCTGTTTTCGCTTTCGGCAGCCTCCGGAGCAAAAAAGACAAACGTCCAGCTTTTGCTGCCACAGCAAAGGTGCCAGCGGGGAAAAGTAATGCTGGTTCTCACTGTCTCCTGGAACCCTTTCAAATGCCACAGACAATTTGGCCCTTTCTGCTTTCCTGTGGACTCCATCCTCAAAAGCACCTGTTTTCGCTTTCGGCAGCCTCCGGAGCAAAAAAGACAAACGTCCAGCTTTTGCTGCCACAGCAAAGGTGCCAGCGGGGAAAAGTAATGCTGGTTCTCACTGCCTCCTGGAACCCTTTCAAATGCCCCAGAAAATTAAGCCCTCTCTGCTTTCCTCTGGACTCTATCCTCAAAAGCGCCTTTTTTCACTTTCGGCGCCCTCCGGTGGTAAAAAGACAAACGTCCAGCTTTTGCTGCCACAGCAAAGATGCCAGCGGGGAAAAGTGATGCTGGTTCTCACTGCCTCCTGGAACTCTTTCAAATGCCCCAGACAATTTGGCCCTCTCTGCTTTCCTGCGGACTCCATCCTCAAAAGCACCTGTTTTCGCTTTCGGCAGCCTCCGGAGCAAAAAAGACAAACGTCCAGCTTTTGCTGCCACAGCAAAGGTGCCAGCGGGGAAAAGTAATGCTGGTTCTCACTGCCTCCTGGAACCCTTTCAAATGCCACAGACAATTTGGCCCTCTCTGCTTTCCTGCGGACTCTAACCTCAAAAGCGCCTTTTTTTACTTTCAGCGCCCTCCGGAGCAAAAAAGACAAACGTCCAGCTTTTGCTGCCACAGCAAAGGTGCCAGCGGGGAAAAGTAATGCTGGTTCTCACTGCCTCCTGGAACCCTTTCAAATACCCCAGACAATTAAGCCCTCTCTGCTTTCCTGCTGACTCTATCCTCAAAAGCGCCTTTTTTCACTTTCGGCGCCCTCCGGTGGTAAAAAGACAAACGTCCAGCTTTTGCTGCCACAGCAAAGGTGCCAGCGGGGAAAAGTAATGCTGGTTCTCACTGCCTCCTGGAACTCTTTCAAATGCCACAGACAATTTGGCCCTCTCTGCTTTCCTGCGGACTCCATCCTCAAAAGCACCTGTTTTCGCTTTCGGCAGCCTCCGGAGCAAAAAAGACAAACGTCCAGCTTTTGCTGCCACAGCAAAGGTGCCAGCGGGGAAAAGTAATGCTGGTTCTCACTGCCTCCTGGAACCCTTTCAAATGCCCCAGACAATTTGGCCCTCTCTGCTTTCCTGCGGACTCCATCCTCAAAAGCACCTGTTTTCGCTTTCGGCAGCGTCCGGAGCAAAAAAGACAAACGTCCAGCTTTTGCTGCCACAGCAAAGGTGCCAGCGGGGAAAAGTAATGCTGGTTCTCACTGCCTCCTGGAACCCTTTCAAATGCCACAGACAATTTGGCCCTCTCTGCTTTCCTGCGGACTCCATCCTCAAAAGCACCTGTTTTCGCTTTCGGCAGCCTCCGGTGGTAAAAAGACAAACGTCCAGCTTTTGCTGCCACAGCAAAGGTGCCAGCGGGGAAAAGTAATGCTGGTTCTCACTGCCTCCTGGAACCCTTTCAAATGCCCCAGACAATTAAGCCCTCTCTGCTTTCCTGTGGACTCTATCCTCAAAAGCGCCTTTTTTCACTTTCGGCGCCCTCCGGTGGTAAAAAGACAAACGTCCAGCTTTTGCTGCCACAGCAAAGGTGCCAGCGGGGAAAAGTGATGCTGGTTCTCACTGCCTCCTGGAACTCTTTCAAATGCCACAGACAATTTGGCCCTCTCTGCTTTCCTGCGGACTCTAACCTCAAAAGCGCCTTTTTTCACTTTCAGCGCCCTCCGGAGCAAAAAAGACAAACGTCCAGCTTTTGCTGCCACAGCAAAGGTGCCAGCGGGGAAAAGTAATGCTGGTTCTCACTGCCTCCTGGAACCCTTTCAAATGCCCCAGACAATTAAGCCCTCTCTGCTTTCCTGCGGACTCCATCCTCAAAAGCGCCTTTTTTCACTTTCGGCGCCCTCCGGTGGTAAAAAGACAAACGTCCAGCTTTTGCTGCCACAGCAAAGGTGCCAGCGGGGAAAAGTGATGCTGGTTCTCACTGTCTCCTGGAACTCTTTCAAATGCCACAGACAATTTGGCCCTCTCTGCTTTCCTGCGGACTCCATCCTCAAAAGCACCTGTTTTCGCTTTCAGCAGCCTCCGGAGCAAAAAAGACAAACGTCCAGCTTTTGCTGCCACAGCAAAGGTGCCAGCGGGGAAAAGTAATGCTGGTTCTCACTGCCTCCTGGAACCCTTTTAAATGCCCCAGACAATTTGGCCCTCTCTGCTTTCCTGCGGACTCCATCCTCAAAAGCACCTGTTTTCGCTTTCGGCAGCGTCCGGAGCAAAAAAGACAAACGTCCAGCTTTTGCTGCCACAGCAAAGGTGCCAGCGGGGAAAAGTAATGCTGGTTCTCACTGCCTCCTGGAACCCTTTCAAATGCCCCAGACAATTTGGCCCTCTCTGCTTTCCTGCGGACTCCATCCTCAAAAGCACCTGTTTTCGCTTTCGGCAGCCTCCGGAGCAAAAAAGACAAACGTCCAGCTTTTGCTGCCACAGCAAAGGTGCCAGCGGGGAAAAGTAATGCTGGTTCTCACTGCCTCCTGGAACCCTTTCAAATGCCCCAGACAATTAAGCCCTCTCTGCTTTCCTGTGGACTCTATCCTCAAAAGCGCCTTTTTTCACTTTCGGCGCCCTCCGGTGGTAAAAAGACAAACGTCCAGCTTTTGCTGCCACAGCAAAGGTGCCAGCGGGGAAAAGTGATGCTGGTTCTCACTGCCTCCTGGAACTCTTTCAAATGCCACAGACAATTTGGCCCTCTCTGCTTTCCTGCGGACTCCATCCTCAAAAGCACCTATTTTCGCTTTCGGCAGCCTCCGGAGCAAAAAAGACAAACGTCCAGCTTTTGCTGCCACAGCAAAGGTGCCAGCGGGGAAAAGTAATGCTGGTTCTCACTGCCTCCTGGAACCTGTTCAAATGTCCCAGACAATTTGGCCCTCTCTGCTTTCCTGCGGACTCCATCCTCAAAAGCACCTGTTTTCGCTTTCGGCAGCCTCCGGAGCAAAAAAGACAAACGGCCAGCTTTTGCTGCCTCAGCAAAGGTGCCAGCGGGGAAAAGTAATGCTGGTTCTCACTGCCTCCTGGAACCCTTTCAAATGCCACAGACAATTTGGCCCTCTCTGCTTTCCTGCGGACTCCATCCTCAAAAGCACCTGTTTTCGCTTTCGGCAGCCTCCGGAGCAAAAAAGACAAACGTCCAGCTTTTGCTGCCACAGCAAAGGTGCCAGCGGGGAAAAGTAATGCTGGTTCTCACTGCCTCCTGGAACCCTTTCAAATGCCACAGACAATTTGGCCCTCTCTGCTTTCCTGCGGACTCCATCCTCAAAAGCACCTGTTTTCGCTTTCGGCAGCCTCCGGAGCAAAAAAGACAAATGTCCAGCTTTTGCTGCCACAGCAAAGGTGCCAGTGGGGAAAAGTAATGCTGGTTCTCACTGCCTCCTGGAACCCTTTCAAATGCCCCTGACAATTTGGCCCTCTCTGCTTTCCTGCGGACTCTATCCTCAAAAGCGCCTTTTTTCACTTTCGGCGCCCTCCGGTGGTAAAAAGAAAAACGTCCAGCTTTTGCTGCCACAGCAAAGGTGCCAGCGGGGAAAAGTAATGCTGGTTCTCACTGCCTCCTGGAACCCTTTCAAATGCCACAGACAATTTGGCCCTCTCTGCTTTCCTGCGGACTCCATCCTCAAAAGCACCTATTTTCGCTTTCGGCAGCCTCCGGAGCAAAAAAGACAAACGTCCAGCTTTTGCTGCCACAGCACAGGTGCCAGCGGGGAAAAGTAATGCTGGTTCTCACTGCCTCCTGGAACCCTTTCAAATGCCCCAGACAATTTGGCCCTCTCTGCTTTCCTGCGGACTCCATCCTCAAAAGCACCTGTTTTCGCTTTCGGCAGCCTCCGGAGCAAAAAAGACAAACGTCCAGCTTTTGCTGCCACAGCAAAGGTGCCAGCGGGGAAAAGTAATGCTGGTTCTCACTGCCTCCTGGAACCCTTTCAAATGCCACAGACAATTTGGCCCTCTCTGCTTTCCTGCGGACTCCATCCTCAAAAGCACCTGTTTTCACTTTCGGCAGCCTCCGGAGCAAAAAAGACAAACGTCCAGCTTTTGCTGCCACAGCACAGGTGCCAGCGGGGAAAAGTAATGCTGGTTCTCACTGCCTCCTGGAACCTCTTCAAATGCCCCAGACAATTTGGCCCTCTCTGCTTTCCTGCGGACTCCATCCTCAAAAGAACCTGTTTTCGCTTTCGGCAACCTCGGGAGCAAAAAAGACAGACGTCCAGGTTTTGCTGCCACAGCAAAGGTGCCAGCGGGGAAAAGTAATGCTGGTTCTCACTGCCTCCTGGAACCCTTTCAAATGCCACAGACAATTTGGCCCTCTCTGCTTTCCTGTGGACTCCATCCTCAAAAGCACCTATTTTTGCTTTCGGCGCCCTCCGGAGCAAAAAAGACAAACGTCCAGCTTTTGCTGCCACAGCAAAGGTGCCAGCGGGGAAAAGTAATGCTGGTTCTCACTGCCTCCTGGAACCCTTTCAAATGCCACAGACAATTTGGCCCTCTCTGCTTTCCTGTGGACTCCATCCTCAAAAGCACCTGTTTTCGCTTTCGGCAGCCTCCGGAGCAAAAAAGACAAACGTCCAGCTTTTGCTGCCACAGCAAAGGTGCCAGCGGGGAAAAGTAATGCTGGTTCTCACTGCCTCCTGGAACCCTTTCAAATGCCCCAGACAATTTGGCCCTCTCTGCTTTCCTGCGGACTCCATCCTCAAAAGCACCTGTTTTCGCTTTCGGCAGCCTCCGGAGCAAAAAAGACAAACGTCCAGCTTTTGCTGCCACAGCAAAGGTGCCAGCGGGGAAAAGTAATGCTGGTTCTCACTGCCTCCTGGAACCCTTTCAAATGCCACAGACAATTTGGCCCTCTCTGCTTTCCTGCGGACTCCATCCTCAAAAGCACCTGTTTTCGCTTTCGGCAGCCTCCGGAGCAAAAAAGACAAACGTCCAGCTTTTGCTGCCACAGCAAAGGTGCCAGCGGGGAAAAGTAATGCTGGTTCTCACTGCCTCCTGGAACCCTTTCAAATGCCCCTGACAATTTGGCCCTCTCTGCTTTCCTGCGGACTCCATCCTCAAAAGCACCTGTTTTCGCTTTCGGCAGCCTCCGGAGCAAAAAAGACAAACGTCCAGCTTTTGCTGCCACAGCAAAGGTGCCAGCGGGGAAAAGTAATGCTGGTTCTCACTGCCTCCTGGAACCCTTTCAAATGCCACAGACAATTTGGCCCTCTCTGCTTTCCTGTGGACTCCATCCTCAAAAGCACCTGTTTTCGCTTTCGGCAGCCTCCGGAGCAAAAAAGACAAACGTCCAGCTTTTGCTGCCACAGCAAAGGTGCCAGCGGGGAAAAGTAATGCTGGTTCTCACTGCCTCCTGGAACCCTTTCAAATGCCACAGACAATTTGGCCCTCTCTGCTTTCCTGCGGACTCCATCCTCAAAAGCACCTGTTTTCGCTTTCGGCAGCCTCCGGAGCAAAAAAGACAAACGTCCAGCTTTTGCTGCCACAGCAAAGGTGCCAGCGGGGAAAAGTAATGCTGGTTCTCACTGCCTCCTGGAACCCTTTCAAATGCCCCAGACAATTTGGCCCTCTCTGCTTTCCTGCGGACTCTATCCTCAAAAGCGCCTTTTTTCACTTTCGGCGCCCTCCGGTGGTAAAAAGACAAACGTCCAGCTTTTGCTGCCACAGCAAAGGTGCCAGCGGGGAAAAGTGATGCTGGTTCTCACTGCCTCCTGGAACTTTTTCAAATGCCACAGACAATTTGGCCCTCTCTGCTTTCCTGCGGACTCCATCCTCAAAAGCACCTGTTTTCGCTTTCGGCAGCCTCCGGAGCAAAAAAGACAAACGTCCAGCTTTTGCTGCCACAGCAAAGGTGCCAGCGGGGAAAAGTAATGCTGGTTCTCACTGCCTCCTGGAACCCTTTCAAATGCCACAGACAATTTGGCCCTCTCTGCTTTCCTGCGGACTCTAACCTCAAAAGCGCCTTTTTTTACTTTCAGCGCCCTCCGGAGCAAAAAAGACAAACGTCCAGCTTTTGCTGCCACAGCAAAGGTGCCAGCGGGGAAAAGTAATGCTGGTTCTCACTGCCTCCTGGAACCCTTTCAAATACCCCAGACAATTAAGCCCTCTCTGCTTTCCTGCTGACTCTATCCTCAAAAGCGCCTTTTTTCACTTTCGGCGCCCTCCGGTGGTAAAAAGACAAACGTCCAGCTTTTGCTGCCACAGCAAAGGTGCCAGCGGGGAAAAGTAATGCTGGTTCTCACTGCCTCCTGGAACTCTTTCAAATGCCACAGACAATTTGGCCCTCTCTGCTTTCCTGCGGACTCCATCCTCAAAAGCACCTGTTTTCGCTTTCGGCAGCCTCCGGAGCAAAAAAGACAAACGTCCAGCTTTTGCTGCCACAGCAAAGGTGCCAGCGGGGAAAAGTAATGCTGGTTCTCACTGCCTCCTGGAACCCTTTCAAATGCCCCAGACAATTTGGCCCTCTCTGCTTTCCTGCGGACTCCATCCTCAAAAGCACCTGTTTTCGCTTTCGGCAGCGTCCGGAGCAAAAAAGACAAACGTCCAGCTTTTGCTGCCACAGCAAAGGTGCCAGCGGGGAAAAGTAATGCTGGTTCTCACTGCCTCCTGGAACCCTTTCAAATGCCACAGACAATTTGGCCCTCTCTGCTTTCCTGCGGACTCCATCCTCAAAAGCACCTGTTTTCGCTTTCGGCAGCCTCCGGAGCAAAAAAGACAAACGTCCAGCTTTTGCTGCCACAGCAAAGGTGCCAGCGGGGAAAAGTAATGCTGGTTCTCACTGCCTCCTGGAACCCTTTCAAATGCCCCAGACAATTAAGCCCTCTCTGCTTTCCTGTGGACTCTATCCTCAAAAGCGCCTTTTTTCACTTTCGGCGCCCTCCGGTGGTAAAAAGACAAACGTCCAGCTTTTGCTGCCACAGCAAAGGTGCCAGCGGGGAAAAGTGATGCTGGTTCTCACTGCCTCCTGGAACTCTTTCAAATGCCACAGACAATTTGGCCCTCTCTGCTTTCCTGCGGACTCTAACCTCAAAAGCGCCTTTTTTCACTTTCAGCGCCCTCCGGAGCAAAAAAGACAAACGTCCAGCTTTTGCTGCCACAGCAAAGGTGCCAGCGGGGAAAAGTAATGCTGGTTCTCACTGCCTCCTGGAACCCTTTCAAATGCCCCAGACAATTAAGCCCTCTCTGCTTTCCTGCTGACTCTATCCTCAAAAGCGCCTTTTTTCACTTTCGGCGCCCTCCGGTGGTAAAAAGACAAACGTCCAGCTTTTGCTGCCACAGCAAAGGTGCCAGCGGGGAAAAGTGATGCTGGTTCTCACTGTCTCCTGGAACTCTTTCAAATGCCACAGACAATTTGGCCCTCTCTGCTTTCCTGCGGACTCCATCCTCAAAAGCACCTGTTTTCGCTTTCAGCAGCCTCCGGAGCAAAAAAGACAAACGTCCAGCTTTTGCTGCCACAGCAAAGGTGCCAGCGAGGAAAAGTAATGCTGGTTCTCACTGCCTCCTGGAACCCTTTCAAATGCCACAGACAATTTGGCCCTCTCTGCTTTCCTGCGGACTCCATCCTCAAAAGCACCTGTTTTCGCTTTCGGCAGCGTCCGGAGCAAAAAAGACAAACGTCCAGCTTTTGCTGCCACAGCAAAGGTGCCAGCGGGGAAAAGTAATGCTGGTTCTCACTGCCTCCTGGAACCCTTTCAAATGCCACAGACAATTTGGCCCTCTCTGCTTTCCTGCGGACTCCATCCTCAAAAGCACCTGTTTTCGCTTTCGGCAGCCTCCGGAGCAAAAAAGACAAACGTCCAGCTTTTGCTGCCACAGCAAAGGTGCCAGCGGGGAAAAGTAATGCTGGTTCTCACTGCCTCCTGGAACCCTTTCAAATGCCCCAGACAATTAAGCCCTCTCTGCTTTCCTGTGGACTCTATCCTCAAAAGCGCCTTTTTTCACTTTCGGCGCCCTCCGGTGGTAAAAAGACAAACGTCCAGCTTTTGCTGCCACAGCACAGGTGCCAGCGGGGAAAAGTAATGCTGGTTCTCACTGCCTCCTGGAACCCTTTCAAATGCCCCAGACAATTTGGCCCTCTCTGCTTTCCTGCGGACTCCATCCTCAAAAGCACCTGTTTTCGCTTTCGGCAGCCTCCGGAGCAAAAAAGACAAACGTCCAGCTTTTGCTGCCACAGCAAAGGTGCCAGCGGGGAAAAGTAATGCTGGTTCTCACTGCCTCCTGGAACCCTTTCAAATGCCACAGACAATTTGGCCCTCTCTGCTTTCCTGCGGACTCCATCCTCAAAAGCACCTGTTTTCGCTTTCGGCAGCCTCCGGAGCAAAAAAGACAAACGTCCAGCTTTTGCTGCCACAGCAAAGGTGCCAGCGGGGAAAAGTAATGCTGGTTCTCACTGCCTCCTGGAACCTCTTCAAATGCCCCAGACAATTTGGCCCTCTCTGCTTTCCTGCGGACTCCATCCTCAAAAGAACCTGTTTTCGCTTTCGGCAACCTCGGGAGCAAAAAAGACAGACGTCCAGGTTTTGCTGCCACAGCAAAGGTGCCAGCGGGGAAAAGTAATGCTGGTTCTCACTGCCTCCTGGAACCCTTTCAAATGCCACAGACAATTTGGCCCTCTCTGCTTTCCTGCGGACTCCATCCTCAAAAGCACCTATTTTTGCTTTCGGTGCCCTCCGGAGCAAAAAAGACAAACGTCCAGCTTTTGCTGCCACAGCAAAGGTGCCAGCGGGGAAAAGTAATGCTGGTTCTCACTGCCTCCTGGAACCCTTTCAAATGCCACAGACAATTTGGCCCTCTCTGCTTTCCTGTGGACTCCATCCTCAAAAGCACCTGTTTTCGCTTTCGGCAGCCTCCGGAGCAAAAAAGACAAACGTCCAGCTTTTGCTGCCACAGCAAAGGTGCCAGCGGGGAAAAGTAATGCTGGTTCTCACTGCCTCCTGGAACCCTTTCAAATGCCCCAGACAATTTGGCCCTCTCTGCTTTCCTGCGGACTCCATCCTCAAAAGCACCTGTTTTCGCTTTCGGCAGCCTCCGGAGCAAAAAAGACAAACGTCCAGCTTTTGCTGCCACAGCAAAGGTGCCAGCGGGGAAAAGTAATGCTGGTTCTCACTGCCTCCTGGAACCTCTTCAAATGCCCCAGACAATTTGGCCCTCTCTGCTTTCCTGCGGACTCCATCCTCAAAAGAACCTGTTTTCGCTTTCGGCAACCTCGGGAGCAAAAAAGACAGACGTCCAGGTTTTGCTGCCACAGCAAAGGTGCCAGCGGGGAAAAGTAATGCTGGTTCTCACTGCCTCCTGGAACCCTTTCAAATGCCACAGACAATTTGGCCCTCTCTGCTTTCCTGCGGACTCCATCCTCAAAAGCACCTATTTTTGCTTTCGGCGCCCTCCGGAGCAAAAAAGACAAACGTCCAGCTTTTGCTGCCACAGCAAAGGTGCCAGCGGGGAAAAGTAATGCTGGTTCTCACTGCCTCCTGGAACCCTTTCAAATGCCACAGACAATTTGGCCCTCTCTGCTTTCCTGTGGACTCCATCCTCAAAAGCACCTGTTTTCGCTTTCGGCAGCCTCCGGAGCAAAAAAGACAAACGTCCAGCTTTTGCTGCCACAGCAAAGGTGCCAGCGGGGAAAAGTAATGCTGGTTCTCACTGCCTCCTGGAACCCTTTCAAATGCCCCAGACAATTTGGCCCTCTCTGCTTTCCTGCGGACTCCATCCTCAAAAGCACCTGTTTTCGCTTTCGGCAGCCTCCGGAGCAAAAAAGACAAACGTCCAGCTTTTGCTGCCACAGCAAAGGTGCCAGCGGGGAAAAGTAATGCTGGTTCTCACTGCCTCCTGGAACCCTTTCAAATGCCACAGACAATTTGGCCCTCTCTGCTTTCCTGCGGACTCCATCCTCAAAAGCACCTGTTTTCGCTTTCGGCAGCCTCCGGAGCAAAAAAGACAAACGTCCAGCTTTTGCTGCCACAGCAAAGGTGCCAGCGGGGAAAAGTAATGCTGGTTCTCACTGCCTCCTGGAACCCTTTCAAATGCCACAGACAATTTGGCCCTCTCTGCTTTCCTGCGGACTCCATCCTCAAAAGCACCTGTTTTCGCTTTCGGCAGCCTCCGGAGCAAAAAAGACAAATGTCCAGCTTTTGCTGCCACAGCAAAGGTGCCAGTGGGGAAAAGTAATGCTGGTTCTCACTGCCTCCTGGAACCCTTTCAAATGCCCCAGAAAATTAAGCCCTCTCTGCTTTCCTCTGGACTCTATCCTCAAAAGCGCCTTTTTTCACTTTCGGCGCCCTCCGGTGGTAAAAAGACAAACGTCCAGCTTTTGCTGCCACAGCAAAGATGCCAGCGGGGAAAAGTGATGCTGGTTCTCACTGCCTCCTGGAACTCTTTCAAATGCCCCAGACAATTTGGCCCTCTCTGCTTTCCTGCGGACTCCATCCTCAAAAGCACCTATTTTCGCTTTCGGCAGCCTCCGGAGCAAAAAAGACAAACGTCCAGCTTTTGCTGCCACAGCAAAGGTGCCAGCGGGGAAAAGTAATGCTGGTTCTCACTGCCTCCTGGAACCCTTTCAAATGCCACAGACAATTTGGCCCTCTCTGCTTTCCTGTGGACTCCATCTTCAAAAGCACCTGTTTTCGCTTTCGGCAGCCTCCGGAGCAAAAAAGACAAACGTCCAGCTTTTGCTGCCACAGCAAAGGTGCCAGCGGGGAAAAGTAATGCTGGTTCTCACTGCCTCCTGGAACCCTTTCAAATGCCCCAGACAATTTGGCCCTCTCTGCTTTCCTGCGGACTCCATCCTCAAAAGCACCTGTTTTCGCTTTCGGCAGCGTCCGGAGCAAAAAAGACAAACGTCCAGCTTTTGCTGCCACAGCAAAGGTGCCAGCGGGGAAAAGTAATGCTGGTTCTCACTGCCTCCTGGAACCTGTTCAAATGCCCCAGACAATTTGGCCCTCTCTGCTTTCCTGCGGACTCCATCCTCAAAAGCACCTGTTTTCGCTTTCGGCAGCCTCCGGAGCAAAAAAGACAAATGGCCAGCTTTTGCTGCCTCAGCAAAGGTGCCAGCGGGGAAAAGTAATGCTGGTTCTCACTGCCT
Source organism: Vanellus vanellus (assembly GCF_965231255.1). Taxonomy (NCBI): domain Eukaryota; kingdom Metazoa; phylum Chordata; class Aves; order Charadriiformes; family Charadriidae; genus Vanellus; species Vanellus vanellus. The sequence goes on from NW_028127047.1 coordinate 21,354, forward strand.
CCTGGAACCCTTTCAAATGCCCCAGACAATTTGGCCCTCTCTGCTTTCCTGCGGACTCCATCCTCAAAAGCACCTGTTTTCGCTTTCGGCAGCCTCCGGAGCAAAAAAGACAAACGTCCAGGTTTTGCTGCCACAGCAAAGGTGCCAGCGGGGAAAAGTAATGCTGGTTCTCACTGCCTCCTGGAACCCTTTCAAATGCCACAGACAATTTGGCCCTCTCTGCTTTCCTGCGGACTCCATCCTCAAAAGCACCTATTTTTGCTTTCGGCGCCCTCCGGAGCAAAAAAGACAAACGTCCAGATTTTGCTGCCACAGCAAAGGTGCCAGCGGGGAAAAGTAATGCTGGTTCTCACTGCCTCCTGGAACCTGTTCAAATGCCCCAGACAATTTGGCCCTCTCTGCTTTCCTGCGGACTCCATCCTCAAAAGCACCTGTTTTCGCTTTCGGCAGCCTCCGGAGCAAAAAAGACAAATGGCCAGCTTTTGCTGCCTCAGCAAAGATGCCAGCGGGGAAAAGTAATGCTGGTTCTCACTGCCTCCTGGAACCCTTTCAAATGCCCCAGACAATTTGGCCCTCTCTGCTTTCCTGCGGACTCCATCCTCAAAAGCACCTGTTTTCGCTTTCGGCAGCGTCCGGAGCAAAAAAGACAAACGTCCAGCTTTTGCTGCCACAGCAAAGGTGCCAGCGGGGAAAAGTAATGCTGGTTCTCACTGCCTCCTGGAACCCTTTCAAATGCCCCAGACAATTTGGCCCTCTCTGCTTTCCTGCGGACTCCATCCTCAAAAGCACCTGTTTTCGCTTTCGGCAGCCTCCGGAGCAAAAAAGACAAACGTCCAGGTTTTGCTGCCACAGCAAAGGTGCCAGCGGGGAAAAGTAATGCTGGTTCTCACTGCCTCCTGGAACCCTTTCAAATGCCACAGACAATTTGGCCCTCTCTGCTTTCCTGCGGACTCCATCCTCAAAAGCACCTATTTTTGCTTTCGGCGCCCTCCGGAGCAAAAAAGACAAACGTCCAGATTTTGCTGCCACAGCAAAGGTGCCAGCGGGGAAAAGTAATGCTGGTTCTCACTGCCTCCTGGAACCCTTTCAAATGCCCCAGACAATTTGGCCCTCTCTGCTTTCCTGCGGACTCCATCCTCAAAAGCACCTGTTTTCGCTTTCGGCAACCTCCGGAGCAAAAAAGACAAACGTCCAGCTTTTGCTGCCACAGCAAATATGCCAGCGGGGAAAAGTAATGCTGGTTCTCACTGCCTCCTGGAACCCTTTCAAATGCCACAGACAATTTGGCCCTCTCTGCTTTCCTGTGGACTCCATCCTCAAAAGCACCTGTTTTCGCTTTCGGCAGCCTCCGGAGCAAAAAAGACAAACGTCCAGCTTTTGCTGCCACAGCAAAGGTGCCAGCGGGGAAAAGTAATGCTGGTTCTCACTGCCTCCTGGAACCCTTTCAAATGCCCCAGACAATTTGGCCCTCTCTGCTTTCCTGCGGACTCCATCCTCAAAAGCACCTGTTTTCACTTTCGGCAGCCTCCGGAGCAAAAAAGACAAACGTCCAGCTTTTGCTGCCACAGCAAAGGTGCCAGCAGGGAAAAGTAATGCTGGTTCTCACTGCCTCCTGGAACCCTTTCAAATGCCCCAGACAATTTGGCCCTCTCTGCTTTCCTGCGGACTCCATCCTCAAAAGCACCTGTTTTCGCTTTCGGCAACCTCCGGAGCAAAAAAGACAAACGTCCAGCTTTTGCTGCCACAGCAAAGGTGCCAGCGGGGAAAAGTAATGCTGGTTCTCACTGCCTCCTGGAACCCTTTCAAATGCCACAGACAATTTGGCCCTCTCTGCTTTCCTGCGGACTCCATCCTCAAAAGCACCTGTTTTCGCTTTCGGCAGCCTCCGGAGCAAAAAAGACAAACGTCCAGCTTTTGCTGCCACAGCAAAGGTGCCAGCGGGGAAAAGTAATGCTGGTTCTCACTGCCTCCTGGAACCCTTTCAAATGCCACAGACAATTTGGCCCTCTCTGCTTTCCTGCGGACTCCATCCTCAAAAGCACCTGTTTTCGCTTTCGGCAGCCACCGGAGCAAAAAAGACAAACGTCCAGCTTTTGCTGCCACAGCAAAGGTGCCAGCGGGGAAAAGTAATGCTGGTTCTCACTGCCTCCTGGAACCCTTTCAAATGCCCCAGACAATTTGGCCCTCTCTGCTTTCCTGCGGACTCCATCCTCAAAAGCACCTGTTTTCGCTTTCGGCAGCGTCCGGAGCAAAAAAGACAAACGTCCAGCTTTTGCTGCCACAGCAAAGGTGCCAGCGGGGAAAAGTAATGCTGGTTCTCACTGCCTCCTGGAACCTGTTCAAATGCCCCAGACAATTTGGCCCTCTCTGCTTTCCTGCGGACTCCATCCTCAAAAGCACCTGTTTTCGCTTTCGGCAGCCTCCGGAGCAAAAAAGACAAACGTCCAGCTTTTGCTGCCACAGCAAAGGTGCCAGCGGGGAAAAGTAATGCTGGTTCTCACTGCCTCCTGGAACCCTTTCAAATGCCACAGACAATTTGGCCCTCTCTGCTTTATGTGGACTCCATCCTCAAAAGCACCTGTTTTCGCTTTCGGCAGCCTCCGGAGCAAAAAAGACAAACGTCCAGCTTTTGCTGCCACAGCAAATATGCCAGCGGGGAAAAGTAATGCTGGTTCTCACTGCCTCCTGGAACCCTTTCAAATGCCACAGACAATTTGGCCCTCTCTGCTTTCCTGCGGACTCCATCCTCAAAAGCACCTGTTTTCGCTTTCGGCAACCTCCGGAGCAAAAAAGACAAACGTCCAGCTTTTGCTGCCACAGCAAAGGTGCCAGCGGGGAAAAGTAATGCTGGTTCTCACTGCCTCCTGGAACCCTTTCAAATGCCACAGACAATTTGGCCCTCTCTGCTTTCCTGCGGACTCCATCCTCAAAAGCACCTGTTTTCGCTTTCGGCAGCCTCCGGAGCAAAAAAGACAAACGTCCAGCTTTTGCTGCCACAGCAAAGGTGCCAGCGGGGAAAAGTAATGCTGGTTCTCACTGCCTCCTGGAACCCTTTCAAATGCCACAGACAATTTGGCCCTCTCTGCTTTCCTGCGGACTCCATCCTCAAAAGCACCTGTTTTCGCTTTCGGCAGCCACCGGAGCAAAAAAGACAAACGTCCAGCTTTTGCTGCCACAGCAAAGGTGCCAGCGGGGAAAAGTAATGCTGGTTCTCACTGCCTCCTGGAACCCTTTCAAATGCCCCAGACAATTTGGCCCTCTCTGCTTTCCTGCGGACTCCATCCTCAAAAGCACCTGTTTTCGCTTTCGGCAGCCTCCGGAGCAAAAAAGACAAACGTCCAGCTTTTGCTGCCACAGCAAAGGTGCCAGCGGGGAAAAGTAATGCTGGTTCTCACTGCCTCCTGGAACCTGTTCAAATGCCCCAGACAATTTGGCCCTCTCTGCTTTCCTGCGGACTCCATCCTCAAAAGC
>NW_028127046.1:0-16450 GCF_965231255.1 Vanellus vanellus
GGCAGCAAAAGCTGGACGTTTGTCTTTTTTGCTCCGGAGGCTGCCGAAAGTGAAAACAGGTGCTTTTGAGGATGGAGTCCGCAGGAAAGCAGAGAGGGCCAAATTGTCTGTGGCATTTGAAAGGGTTCCAGGAGGCAGTGAGAACCAGCATTACTTTTCCCCGCTGGCACCTTTGCTGTGGCAGCAAAAGCTGGACGTTTGTCTTTTTTGCTCCGGAGGCTGCCGAAAGCGAAAACAGGTGCTTTTGAGGATGGAGTCCGCAGGAAAGCAGAGAGGGCCAAATTGTCTGGGGCATTTGAAGAGGTTCCAGGAGGCAGTGAGAACCAGCATTACTTTTCCCCGCTGGCACCTTTGCTGTGGCAGCAAAAGCTGGACGTTTGTCTTTTTTGCTCCGGACGCTGCCGAAAGCGAAAACAGGTGCTTTTGAGGATGGAGTCCACAGGAAAGCAGAGAGGGCCAAATTGTCTGTGGCATTTGAAAGGGTTCCAGGAGGCAGTGAGAACCAGCATTACTTTTCCCTGCTGGCACCTTTGCTGTGGCAGCAAAAGCTGGACGTTTGTATTTTTTGCTCCGGAGGCTGCCGAAAGCGAAAAACAGGTGCTTTTGAGGATGGAGTCCGCAGGAAAGCAGAGAGGGCCAAATTGTCTGTGGCATTTGAAGAGGTTCCAGGAGGCAGTGAGAACCAGCATTACTTTTCCCCGCTGGCACCTTTGCTGTGGCAGCAAAAGCTGGACGTTTGTCTTTTTTGCTCCGGAGGCTGCCGAAAGCGAAAACAGGTGCTTTTGAGGATGGAGTCCACAGGAAAGCAGAGAGGGCCAAATTGTCTGTGGCATTTGAAAGGGTTCCAGGAGGCAGTGAGAACCAGCATTACTTTTCCCCGCTGGCACCTTTGCTGTGGCAGCAAAAGCTGGACGTTTGTCTTTTTTGCTCCGGAGGTTGCCGAAAGCGAAAACAGGTGCTTTTGAGGATGGAGTCCGCAGGAAAGCAGAGAGGGCCAAATTGTCTGTGGCATTTGAAAGGGTTCCAGGAGGCAGTGAGAACCAGCATTACTTTTCCCCGCTGGCACCTTTGCTGTGGCAGCAAAAGCTGGACGTTTGTCTTTTTTGCTCCGGAGGCTGCCGAAAGCGAAAACAGGTGGTTTTGAGGATGGAGTCCGCAGGAAAGCAGAGAGGGCCAAATTGTCTGTGGCATTTGAAAGGGTTCCAGGAGGCAGTGAGAACCAGCATTACTTTTCCCCGCTGGCACCTTTGCTGTGGCAGCAAAAGCTGGACGTTTGTCTTTTTTGCTCCGGAGGCTGCCGAAAGCGAAAACAGGTGCTTTTGAGGATGGAGTCCGCAGGAAAGCAGAGAGGGCCAAATTGTCTGGGGCATTTGAAGAGGTTCCAGGAGGCAGTGAGAACCAGCATTACTTTTCCCCGCTGGCACCTTTGCTGTGGCAGCAAAAGCTGGACGTTTGTCTTTTTTGCTCCGGAGGCTGCCGAAAGCGAAAACAGGTGCTTTTGAGGATGGAGTCCGCAGGAAAGCAGAGAGGGCCAAATTGTCTGTGGCATTTGAAAGGGTTCCAGGAGGCAGTGAGAACCAGCATTACTTTTCCCCGCTGGCACCTTTGCTGTGGCAGCAAAAGCTGGACGTTTGTCTTTTTTGCTCCGGAGGCTGCCGAAAGCGAAAACAGGTGCTTTTGAGGATGGAGTCCGCAGGAAAGCAGAGAGGGCCAAATTGTCTGTGGCATTTGAAAGGGTTCCAGGAGGCAGTGAGAACCAGCATTACTTTTCCCCGCTGGCACCTTTGCTGTGGCAGCAAAAGCTGGACGTTTGTCTTTTTTGCTCCGGAGGCTGCCGAAAGCGAAAACAGGTGCTTTTGAGGATGGAGTCCGCAGGAAAGCAGAGAGGGCCAAATTGTCTGTGGCATTTGAAAGGGTTCCAGGAGGCAGTGAGAACCAGCATTACTTTTCCCCGCTGGCACCTTTGCTGTGGCAGCAAAAGCTGGACGTTTGTCTTTTTTGCTCCGGAGGCTGCCGAAAGTGAAAACAGGTGCTTTTGAGGATGGAGTCCGCAGGAAAGCAGAGAGGGCCAAATTGTCTGTGGCATTTGAAAGGGTTCCAGGAGGCAGTGAGAACCAGCATTACTTTTCCCCGCTGGCACCTTTGCTGTGGCAGCAAAAGCTGGACGTTTGTCTTTTTTGCTCCGGAGGCTGCCGAAAGCGAAAACAGGTGCTTTTGAGGATGGAGTCCGCAGGAAAGCAGAGAGGGCCAAATTGTCTGGGGCATTTGAAGAGGTTCCAGGAGGCAGTGAGAACCAGCATTACTTTTCCCCGCTGGCACCTTTGCTGTGGCAGCAAAAGCTGGACGTTTGTCTTTTTTGCTCCGGACGCTGCCGAAAGCGAAAACAGGTGCTTTTGAGGATGGAGTCCGCAGGAAAGCAGAGAGGGCCAAATTGTCTGTGGCATTTGAAAGGGTTCCAGGAGGCAGTGAGAACCAGCATTACTTTTCCCCGCTGGCACCTTTGCTGTGGCAGCAAAAGCTGGACGTTTGTCTTTTTTGCTCCGGAGGCTGCCGAAAGCGAAAACAGGTGCTTTTGAGGATGGAGTCCGCAGGAAAGCAGAGAGGGCCAAATTGTCTGGGGCATTTGAAGAGGTTCCAGGAGGCAGTGAGAACCAGCATTACTTTTCCCCGCTGGCACCTTTGCTGTGGCAGCAAAAGCTGGACGTTTGTCTTTTTTGCTCCGGAGGCTGCCGAAAGCGAAAACAGGTGCTTTTGAGGATGGAGTCCGCAGGAAAGCAGAGAGGGCCAAATTGTCTGTGGCATTTGAAAGGGTTCCAGGAGGCAGTGAGAACCAGCATTACTTTTCCCCGCTGGCACCTTTGCTGTGGCAGCAAAAGCTGGACGTTTGTCTTTTTTGCTCCGGAGGCTGCCGAAAGCGAAAACAGGTGCTTTTGAGGATGGAGTCCGCAGGAAAGCAGAGAGGGCCAAATTGTCTGTGGCATTTGAAAGGGTTCCAGGAGGCAGTGAGAACCAGCATTACTTTTCCCCGCTGGCACCTTTGCTGTGGCAGCAAAAGCTGGACGTTTGTCTTTTTTGCTCCGGAGGCTGCCGAAAGCGAAAACAGGTGCTTTTGAGGATGGAGTCCACAGGAAAGCAGAGAGGGCCAAATTGTCTGTGGCATTTGAAAGGGTTCCAGGAGGCAGTGAGAACCAGCATTACTTTTCCCCGCTGGCACCTTTGCTGTGGCAGCAAAAGCTGGACGTTTGTCTTTTTTGCTCCGGAGGCTGCCGAAAGCGAAAATAGGTGCTTTTGAGGATGGAGTCCGCAGGAAAGCAGAGAGGGCCAAATTGTCTGTGGCATTTGAAAGGGTTCCAGGAGGCAGTGAGAACCAGCATTACTTTTCCCCGCTGGCACCTTTGCTGTGGCAGCAAAAGCTGGACGTTTGTCTTTTTTGCTCCGGAGGCTGCCGAAAGCGAAAACAGGTGCTTTTGAGGATGGAGTCCGCAGGAAAGCAGAGAGGGCCAAATTGTCTGTGGCATTTGAAAGGGTTCCAGGAGGCAGTGAGAACCAGCATTACTTTTCCCCGCTGGCACCTTTGCTGTGGCAGCAAAAGCTGGACGTTTGTCTTTTTTGCTCCGGAGGCTGCCGAAAGCGAAAACAGGTGCTTTTGAGGATGGAGTCCACAGGAAAGCAGAGAGGGCCAAATTGTCTGTGGCATTTGAAAGGGTTCCAGGAGGCAGTGAGAACCAGCATTACTTTTCCCCGCTGGCACCTTTGCTGTGGCAGCAAAAGCTGGACGTTTGTCTTTTTTGCTCCGGAGGCTGCCGAAAGCGAAAACAGGTGCTTTTGAGGATGGAGTCCGCAGGAAAGCAGAGAGGGCCAAATTGTCTGGGGCATTTGAAGAGGTTCCAGGAGGCAGTGAGAACCAGCATTACTTTTCCCCGCTGGCACCTTTGCTGTGGCAGCAAAAGCTGGACGTTTGTCTTTTTTGCTCCGGAGGCTGCCGAAAGCGAAAACAGGTGCTTTTGAGGATGGAGTCCGCAGGAAAGCAGAGAGGGCCAAATTGTCTGTGGCATTTGAAAGGGTTCCAGGAGGCAGTGAGAACCAGCATTACTTTTCCCCGCTGGCACCTTTGCTGTGGCAGCAAAAGCTGGACGTTTGTATTTTTTGCAATGGAGGCTGCCGAAAGCGAAAACAGGTGGTTTTGAGGATGGAGTCCGCAGGAAAGCAGAGAGGGCCAAATTGTCTGTGGCATTTGAAAGGGTTCCAGGAGGCAGTGAGAACCAGCATTACTTTTCCCCGCTGGCACCTTTGCTGTGGCAGCAAAAGCTGGACGTTTGTCTTTTTTGCTCCGGAGGCTGCCGAAAGCGAAAACAGGTGCTTTTGAGGATGGAGTCCACAGGAAAGCAGAGAGGGCCAAATTGTCTGTGGCATTTGAAAGGGTTCCAGGAGGCAGTGAGAACCAGCATTACTTTTCCCCGCTGGCACCTTTGCTGTGGCAGCAAAAGCTGGACGTTTGTCTTTTTACCACCGGAGGGCGCCGAAAGTGAAAAAAGGCGCTTTTGAGGATATAGTCCGCAGGAAAGCAGAGAGGGCCAAATTGTCTGTGGCATTTGAAAGGGTTCCAGGAGGCAGTGAGAACCAGCATTACTTTTCCCCGCTGCCACCTTTGCTGTGGCAGCAAAAGCTGGCCGTTTGTCTTTTTTGCTCCGGAGGCTGCCGAAAGCGAAAACAGGTGCTTTTGAGGATGGAGTCCACAGGAAAGCAGAGAGGGCCAAATTGTCAGGGGCATTTGAAAGGGTTCCAGGAGGCAGTGAGAACCAGCATTACTTTTCCCCGCTGGCACCTTTGCTGTGGCAGCAAAAGCTGGACGTTTGTCTTTTTTGCTCCGGAGGCTGCCGAAAGCGAAAACAGGTGCTTTTGAGGATGGAGTCCGCAGGAAAGCAGAGAGGGCCAAATTGTCTGTGGCATTTGAAAGGGTTCCAGGAGGCAGTGAGAACCAGCATTACTTTTCCCCGCTGGCACCTTTGCTGTGGCAGCAAAAGCTGGACGTTTGTCTTTTTTGCTCCGGAGGTTGCCAAAAGCGAAAACAGGTGCTTTTGAGGATGGAGTCCGCAGGAAAGCAGAGAGGGCTAAATTGTCTGGGGCATTTGAAGAGGTTCCAGGAGGCAGTGAGAACCAGCATTACTTTTCCCCGCTGGCACCTTTGCTGTGGCAGCAAAAGCTGGACGTTTGTCTTTTTTGCTCCGGAGGCTGCCGAAAGCGAAAACAGGTGCTTTTGAGGATGGAGTCCGCAGGAAAGCAGAGAGGGCCAAATTGTCTGTGGCATTTGAAAGGGTTCCAGGAGGCAGTGAGAACCAGCATTACTTTTCCCCGCTGGCACCTTTGCTGTGGCAGCAAAAGCTGGACGTTTGTCTTTTTTGCTCCGGAGGCTGCCGAAAGCGAAAACAGGTGCTTTTGAGGATGGAGTCCGCAGGAAAGCAGAGAGGGCCAAATTGTCTGGGGCATTTGAAGAGGTTCCAGGAGGCAGTGAGAACCAGCATTACTTTTCCCCGCTGGCACCTTTGCTGTGGCAGCAAAAGCTGGACGTTTGTCTTTTTTGCTCCGGACGCTGCCGAAAGCGAAAACAGGTGCTTTTGAGGATGGAGTCCACAGGAAAGCAGAGAGGGCCAAATTGTCTGTGGCATTTGAAAGGGTTCCAGGAGGCAGTGAGAACCAGCATTACTTTTCCCCGCTGGCACCTTTGCTGTGGCAGCAAAAGCTGGACGTTTGTCTTTTTTGCTCCGGAGGCTGCCGAAAGCGAAAACAGGTGCTTTTGAGGATGGAGTCCGCAGGAAAGCAGAGAGGGCCAAATTGTCTGTGGCATTTGAAAGGGTTCCAGGAGGCAGTGAGAACCAGCATTACTTTTCCCCGCTGGCACCTTTGCTGTGGCAGCAAAAGCTGGACGTTTGTCTTTTTTGCTCCGGAGGCTGCCGAAAGTGAAAACAGGTGCTTTTGAGGATGGAGTCCGCAGGAAAGCAGAGAGGGCCAAATTGTCTGGGGCATTTGAAGAGGTTCCAGGAGGCAGTGAGAACCAGCATTACTTTTCCCCGCTGGCACCTTTGCTGTGGCAGCAAAAGCTGGACGTTTGTCTTTTTTGCTCCGGAGGCTGCCGAAAGCGAAAACAGGTGCTTTTGAGGATGGAGTCCGCAGGAAAGCAGAGAGGGCCAAATTGTCTGTGGCATTTGAAAGGGTTCCAGGAGGCAGTGAGAACCAGCATTACTTTTCCCCGCTGGCACCTTTGCTGTGGCAGCAAAAGCTGGACGTTTGTCTTTTTTGCTCCGGAGGCTGCCGAAAGCGAAAACAGGTGCTTTTGAGGATGGAGTCCGCAGGAAAGCAGAGAGGGCCAAATTGTCTGGGGCATTTGAAGAGGTTCCAGGAGGCAGTGAGAACCAGCATTACTTTTCCCCGCTGGCACCTTTGCTGTGGCAGCAAAAGCTGGACGTTTGTCTTTTTTGCTCCGGAGGCTGCCGAAAGCGAAAACAGGTGCTTTTGAGGATGGAGTCCGCAGGAAAGCAGAGAGGGCCAAATTGTCTGTGGCATTTGAAAGGGTTCCAGGAGGCAGTGAGAACCAGCATTACTTTTCCCCGCTGGCACCTTTGCTGTGGCAGCAAAAGCTGGACGTTTGTCTTTTTTGCTCCGGAGGCTGCCGAAAGCGAAAACAGGTGCTTTTGAGGATGGAGTCCACAGGAAAGCAGAGAGCGCCAAATTGTCTGTGGCATTTGAAAGGGTTCCAGGAGGCAGTGAGAACCAGCATTACTTTTCCCCGCTGGCACCTTTGCTGTGGCAGCAAAAGCTGGACGTTTGTCTTTTTACCACCGGAGGGCGCCGAAAGTGAAAAAAGGCGCTTTTGAGGATATAGTCCGCAGGAAAGCAGAGAGGGCCAAATTGTCTGTGGCATTTGAAAGGGTTCCAGGAGGCAGTGAGAACCAGCATTACTTTTCCCCGCTGCCACATTTGCTGTGGCCGCAAAAGCTGGCCGTTTGTCTTTTTTGCTCCGGAGGCTGCCGAAAGCGAAAACAGGTGCTTTTGAGGATGGAGTCCACAGGAAAGCAGAGAGGGCCAAATTGTCAGGGGCATTTGAAAGGGTTCCAGGAGGCAGTGAGAACCAGCATTACTTTTCCCCGCTGGCACCTTTGCTGTGGCAGCAAAAGCTGGACGTTTGTCTTTTTTGCTCCGGAGGCTGCCGAAAGCGAAAACAGGTGCTTTTGAGGATGGAGTCCGCAGGAAAGCAGAGAGGGCCAAATTGTCTGTGGCATTTGAAAGGGTTCCAGGAGGCAGTGAGAACCAGCATTACTTTTCCCCGCTGGCACCTTTGCTGTGGCAGCAAAAGCTGGACGTTTGTCTTTTTTGCTCCGGAGGGCGCCGAAAGGGAAAATAGGTTCCTTTGAGGATGGAGTCCGCAGGAAAGCAGAGAGGGCCAAATTGTCTGTGGCATTTGAAAGAGTTCCAGGAGGCAGTGAGAACCAGCATTACTTTTCCCCGCTGGCACCTTTGCTGTGGCAGCAAAAGCTGGACGTTTGTCTTTTTTGCTCCGGAGGCTGCCGAAAGTGAAAACAGGTGCTTTTGAGGATGGAGTCCGCAGGAAAGCAGAGAGGGCCAAATTGTCTGGGGCATTTGAAGAGGTTCCAGGAGGCAGTGAGAACCAGCATTACTTTTCCCCGCTGGCACCTTTGTTGTGGCAGCAAAAGCTGGACGTTTGTCTTTTTTGCTCCGGAGGCTGCCGAAAGCGAAAACAGGTGCTTTTGAGGATGGAGTCCGCAGGAAAGCAAAGAGGGCCAAATTGTCTGTGGCATTTGAAAGGGTTCCAGGAGGCAGTGAGAACCAGCATTACTTTTCCCCGCTGGCACCTTTGCTGTGGCAGCAAAAGCTGGACGTTTGTCTTTTTTGCTCCGGAGGCTGCCGAAAGCGAAAACAGGTGCTTTTGAGGATGGAGTCCGCAGGAAAGCAGAGAGGGCCAAATTGTCTGGGGCATTTGAAGAGGTTCCATGAGGCAGTGAGAACCAGCATTACTTTTCCCCGCTGGCACCTTTGCTGTGGCAGCAAAAGCTGGACGTTTGTCTTTTTTGCTCCGGACGCTGCCGAAAGCGAAAACAGGTGCTTTTGAGGATGGAGTCCGCAGGAAAGCAGAGAGGGCCAAATTGTCTGGGGCATTTGAAAGGGTTCCAGGAGGCAGTGAGAACCAGCATTACTTTTCCCCGCTGGCACCTTTGCTGTGGCAGCAAAAGCTGGACGTTTGTCTTTTTTGCTCCGGAGGCTGCCGAAAGCGAAAACAGGTGCTTTTGAGGATGGAGTCCGCAGGAAAGCAGAGAGGGCCAAATTGTCTGTGGCATTTGAAAGGGTTCCAGGAGGCAGTGAGAACCAGCATTACTTTTCCCCGCTGGCACCTTTGCTGTGGCAGCAAAAGCTGGACGTTTGTCTTTTTTGCTCCGGAGGCTGCCGAAAGCGAAAACAGGTGCTTTTGAGGATGGAGTCCACAGGAAAGCAGAGAGGGCCAAATTGTCTGGGGCATTTGAAGAGGTTCCAGGAGGCAGTGAGAACCAGCATTACTTTTCCCCGCTGGCACCTTTGCTGTGGCAGCAAAAGCTGGACGTTTGTCTTTTTTGCTCCGGACGCTGCCGAAAGCGAAAACAGGTGCTTTTGAGGATGGAGTCCGCAGGAAAGCAGAGAGGGCCAAATTGTCTGGGGCATTTGAAAGGGTTCCAGGAGGCAGTGAGAACCAGCATTACTTTTCCCCGCTGGTACCTTTGCTGTGGCAGCAAAAGCTGGACGTTTGTCTTTTTTGCTCCGGAGGGCGCCAAAAGCAAAAATAGGTTCTTTTGAGGATGGAGTCCGCAGGAAAGCAGAGAGGGCCAAATTGTCTGTGGCATTTGAAAGGGTTCCAGGAGGCAGTGAGAACCAGCATCACTTTTCCCCGCTGGCACCTTTGCTGTGGCAGCAAAAGCTGGACGTTTGTCTTTTTTGCTCCGGAGGCTGCCGAAAGCGAAAACAGGTGCTTTTGAGGATGGAGTCCGCAGGAAAGCAGAGAGGGCCAAATTGTCTGTGGCATTTGAAAGGGTTCCAGGAGGCAGTGAGAACCAGCATTACTTTTCCCCGCTGGCACCTTTGCTGTGGCAGCAAAAGCTGGACGTTTGTCTTTTTTGCTCCGGAGGCTGCCGAAAGCGAAAACAGGTGCTTTTGAGGATGGAGTCCGCAGGAAAGCAGAGAGGGCCAAATTGTCTGTGGCATTTGAAAGGGTTCCAGGAGGCAGTGAGAACCAGCATTACTTTTCCCCGCTGGCACCTTTGCTGTGGCAGCAAAAGCTGGACGTTTGTCTTTTTTGCTCCGGAGGCTGCCGAAAGCGAAAACAGGTGCTTTTGAGGATGGAGTCCGCAGGAAAGCAGAGAGGGCCAAATTGTCTGTGGCATTTGAAAGAGTTCCAGGAGGCAGTGAGAACCAGCATTACTTTTCCCCGCTGGCACATTTGCTGTGGCAGCAAAAGCTGGACGTTTGTCTTTTTACCACCGGAGGGCGCCGAAAGTGAAAAAAGGCGCTTTTGAGGATATAGTCCGCAGGAAAGCAGAGAGGGCCAAATTGTCTGTGGCATTTGAAAGGGTTCCAGGAGGCAGTGAGAACCAGCATTACTTTTCCCCGCTGGCACCTTTGCTGTGGCAGCAAAAGCTGGCCGTTTGTCTTTTTTGCTCCGGAGGCTGCCGAAAGCGAAAACAGGTGCTTTTGAGGATGGAGTCCACAGGAAAGCAGAGAGGGCCAAATTGTCAGGGGCATTTGAAAGGGTTCCAGGAGGCAGTGAGAACCAGCATTACTTTTCCCCGCTGGCACCTTTGCTGTGGCAGCAAAAGCTGGACGTTTGTCTTTTTTGCTCCGGAGGCTGCCGAAAGCAAAAACAGGTGCTTTTGAGGATGGAGACCGCAGGAAAGCAGAGAGGGCCAAATTGTCTGTGGCATTTGAAAGGGTTCCAGGAGGCAGTGAGAACCAGCATTACTTTTCCCCGCTGGCACCTTTGCTGTGGCAGCAAAAGCTGGACGTTTGTCTTTTTTGCTCCGGAGGCTGCCGAAAGCGAAAACAGGTGCTTTTGAGGATGGAGTCCGCAGGAAAGCAGAGAGGGCCAAATTGTCTGTGGCATTTGAAGAGGTTCCAGGAGGCAGTGAGAACCAGCATTACTTTTCCCCGCTGGCACCTTTGCTGTGGCAGCAAAAGCTGGACATTTGTCTTTTTTGCTCCGGACGCTGCCGAAAGCGAAAACAGGTGCTTTTGAGGATGGAGTCCGCAGGAAAGCAGAGAGGGCCAAATTGTCTGTGGCATTTGAAAGGGTTCCAGGAGGCAGTGAGAACCAGCATTACTTTTCCCCGCTGGCACATTTGCTGTGGCAGCAAAAGCTGGACGTTTGTCTTTTTACCACCGGAGTGCGCCGAAAGTGAAAAAAGGCGCTTTTGAGGATATAGTCCGCAGGAAAGCAGAGAGGGCCAAATTGTCTGTGGCATTTGAAAGGGTTCCAGGAGGCAGTGAGAACCAGCATTACTTTTCCCCGCTGGCACCTTTGCTGTGGCAGCAAAAGCTGGCCGTTTGTCTTTTTTGCTCCGGAGGCTGCCGAAAGCGAAAACAGGTGCTTTTGAGGATGGAGTCCGCAGGAAAGCAGAGAGGGCCAAATTGTCTGTGGCATTTGAAGAGGTTCCAGGAGGCAGTGAGAACCAGCATTACTTTTCCCCGCTGGCACCTTTGCTGTGGCAGCAAAAGCTGGACATTTGTCTTTTTTGCTCCGGACGCTGCCGAAAGCGAAAACAGGTGCTTTTGAGGATGGAGTCCACAGGAAAGCAGAGAGGGCCAAATTGTCTGTGGCATTTGAAAGGGTTCCAGGAGGCAGTGAGAACCAGCATTACTTTTCCCCGCTGGCACCTTTGCTGTGGCAGCAAAAGCTGGACGTTTGTCTTTTTTGCTCCGGAGGCTGCCGAAAGCGAAAACAGGTGCTTTTGAGGATGGAGTCCGCAGGAAAGCAGAGAGGGCCAAATTGTCTGTGGCATTTGAAAGGGTTCCAGGAGGCAGTGAGAACCAGCATTACTTTTCCCCGCTGGCACCTTTGCTGTGGCAGCAAAAGCTGGACGTTTGTCTTTTTTGCTCCGGAGGCTGCCGAAAGCGAAAACAGGTGCTTTTGAGGATGGAGTCCGCAGGAAAGCAGAGAGGGCCAAATTGTCTGTGGCATTTGAAGAGGTTCCAGGAGGCAGTGAGAACCAGCATTACTTTTCCCCGCTGGCACCTTTGCTGTGGCAGCAAAAGCTGGACATTTGTCTTTTTTGCTCCGGACGCTGCCGAAAGCGAAAACAGGTGCTTTTGAGGATGGAGTCCGCAGGAAAGCAGAGAGGGCCAAATTGTCTGTGGCATTTGAAAGGGTTCCAGGAGGCAGTGAGAACCAGCATTACTTTTCCCCGCTGGCACCTTTGCTGTGGCAGCAAAAGCTGGACGTTTGTCTTTTTTGCTCCGGAGGCTGCCGAAAGCGAAAACAGGTGCTTTTGAGGATGGAGTCCGCAGGAAAGCAGAGAGGGCCAAATTGTCTGGGGCATTTGAAGAGGTTCCAGGAGGCAGTGAGAACCAGCATTACTTTTCCCCGCTGGCACCTTTGCTGTGGCAGCAAAAGCTGGACGTTTGTCTTTTTTGCTCCGGAGGCTGCCGAAAGCGAAAACAGGTGCTTTTGAGGATGGAGTCCGCAGGAAAGCAGAGAGGGCCAAATTGTCTGTGGCATTTGAAAGGGTTCCAGGAGGCAGTGAGAACCAGCATTACTTTTCCCCGCTGGCACCTTTGCTGTGGCAGCAAAAGCTGGACGTTTGTCTTTTTTGCTCCGGAGGCTGCCGAAAGCGAAAACAGGTGCTTTTGAGGATGGAGTCCACAGGAAAGCAGAGAGGGCCAAATTGTCTGTGGCATTTGAAAGGGTTCCAGGAGGCAGTGAGAACCAGCATTACTTTTCCCCGCTGGCACCTTTGCTGTGGCAGCAAAAGCTGGACGTTTGTCTTTTTACCACCGGAGGGCGCCGAAAGTGAAAAAAGGCGTTTTTGAGGATATAGTCCGCAGGAAAGCAGAGAGGGCCAAATTGTCTGTGGCATTTGAAAGGGTTCCAGGAGGCAGTGAGAACCAGCATTACTTTTCCCCGCTGCCACATTTGCTGTGGCAGCAAAAGCTGGCCGTTTGTCTTTTTTGCTCCGGAGGCTGCCGAAAGCGAAAACAGGTGCTTTTGAGGATGGAGTCCACAGGAAAGCAGAGAGGGCCAAATTGTCTGTGGCATTTGAAAGGGTTCCAGGAGGCAGTGAGAACCAGCATTACTTTTCCCCGCTGGCACCTTTGCTGTGGCAGCAAAAGCTGGACGTTTGTCTTTTTTGCTCCGGAGGCTGCCGAAAGCGAA
Organism: Vanellus vanellus; assembly: GCF_965231255.1. Lineage (NCBI taxonomy): Eukaryota > Metazoa > Chordata > Aves > Charadriiformes > Charadriidae > Vanellus > Vanellus vanellus. The sequence goes on from NW_028127046.1 coordinate 12,407, forward strand.
AACAGGTGCTTTTGAGGATGGAGTCCGCAGGAAAGCAGAGAGGGCCAAATTGTCTGTGGCATTTGAAAGGGTTCCAGGAGGCAGTGAGAACCAGCATTACTTTTCCCCGCTGGCACCTTTGCTGTGGCAGCAAAAGCTGGACGTTTGTCTTTTTTGCTCCGGAGGCTGCCGAAAGCGAAAACAGGTGCTTTTGAGGATGGAGTCCGCAGGAAAGCAGAGAGGGCCAAATTGTCTGTGGCATTTGAAAGGGTTCCAGGAGGCAGTGAGAACCAGCATTACTTTTCCCCGCTGGCACCTTTGATGTGGCAGCAAAAGCTGGACGTTTGTCTTTTTTGCTCCGGAGGGCGCCGAAAGGGAAAATAGGTTCCTTTGAGGATGGAGTCCGCAGGAAAGCAGAGAGGGCCAAATTGTCTGTGGCATTTGAAAGAGTTCCAGGAGGCAGTGAGAACCAGCATTACTTTTCCCCGCTGGCACCTTTGCTGTGGTAGCAAAAGCTGGACGTTTGTCTTTTTTGCTCCGGAGGCTGCCGAAAGTGAAAACAGGTGCTTTTGAGGATGGAGTCCGCAGGAAAGCAGAGAGGGCCAAATTGTCTGTGGCATTTGAAGAGGTTCCAGGAGGCAGTGAGAACCAGCATTACTTTTCCCCGCTGGCACCTTTGCTGTGGCAGCAAAAGCTGGACGTTTGTCTTTTTTGCTCCGGAGGCTGCCGAAAGCGAAAACAGGTGCTTTTGAGGATGGAGTCCGCAGGAAAGCAAAGAGGGCCAAATTGTCTGTGGCATTTGAAAGGGTTCCAGGAGGCAGTGAGAACCAGCATTACTTTTCCCCGCTGGCACCTTTGCTGTGGCAGCAAAAGCTGGACGTTTGTCTTTTTTGCTCCGGAGGCTGCCGAAAGCGAAAACAGGTGCTTTTGAGGATGGAGTCCGCAGGAAAGCAGAGAGGGCCAAATTGTCTGGGGCATTTGAAGAGGTTCCAGGAGGCAGTGAGAACCAGCATTACTTTTCCCCGCTGGCACCTTTGCTGTGGCAGCAAAAGCTGGACGTTTGTCTTTTTTGCTCCGGAGGCTGCCGAAAGCGAAAACAGGTGCTTTTGAGGATGGAGTCCGCAGGAAAGCAGAGAGGGCCAAATTGTCTGGGGCATTTGAAAGGGTTCCAGGAGGCAGTGAGAACCAGCATTACTTTTCCCCGCTGGCACCTTTGCTGTGGCAGCAAAAGCTGGACGTTTGTCTTTTTTGCTCCGGAGGCTGCCGAAAGCGAAAACAGGTGCTTTTGAGGATGGAGTCCGCAGGAAAGCAGAGAGGGCCAAATTGTCTGTGGCATTTGAAAGGGTTCCAGGAGGCAGTGAGAACCAGCATTACTTTTCCCCGCTGGCACCTTTGCTGTGGCAGCAAAAGCTGGACGTTTGTCTTTTTTGCTCCGGAGGCTGCCGAAAGCGAAAACAGGTGCTTTTGAGGATGGAGTCCGCAGGAAAGCAGAGAGGGCCAAATTGTCTGTGGCATTTGAAGAGGTTCCAGGAGGCAGTGAGAACCAGCATTACTTTTCCCCGCTGGCACCTTTGCTGTGGCAGCAAAAGCTGGACATTTGTCTTTTTTGCTCCGGACGCTGCCGAAAGCGAAAACAGGTGCTTTTGAGGATGGAGTCCGCAGGAAAGCAGAGAGGGCCAAATTGTCTGTGGCATTTGAAAGGGTTCCAGGAGGCAGTGAGAACCAGCATTACTTTTCCCCGCTGGCACCTTTGCTGTGGCAGCAAAAGCTGGACGTTTGTCTTTTTTGCTCCGGAGGCTGCCGAAAGCGAAAACAGGTGCTTTTGAGGATGGAGTCCGCAGGAAAGCAGAGAGGGCCAAATTGTCTGTGGCATTTGAAAGAGTTCCAGGAGGCAGTGAGAACCAGCATTACTTTTCCCCGCTGGCACATTTGCTGTGGCAGCAAAAGCTGGACGTTTGTCTTTTTACCACCGGAGGGCGCCGAAAGTGAAAAAAGGCGCTTTTGAGGATATAGTCCGCAGGAAAGCAGAGAGGGCCAAATTGTCTGTGGCATTTGAAAGGGTTCCAGGAGGCAGTGAGAACCAGCATTACTTTTCCCCGCTGGCACCTTTGCTGTGGCAGCAAAAGCTGGCCGTTTGTCTTTTTTGCTCCGGAGGCTGCCGAAAGCGAAAACAGGTGCTTTTGAGGATGGAGTCCACAGGAAAGCAGAGAGGGCCAAATTGTCAGGGGCATTTGAAAGGGTTCCAGGAGGCAGTGAGAACCAGCATTACTTTTCCCCGCTGGCACCTTTGCTGTGGCAGCAAAAGCTGGACGTTTGTCTTTTTTGCTCCGGAGGCTGCCGAAAGCAAAAACAGGTGCTTTTGAGGATGGAGACCGCAGGAAAGCAGAGAGGGCCAAATTGTCTGTGGCATTTGAAAGGGTTCCAGGAGGCAGTGAGAACCAGCATTACTTTTCCCCGCTGGCACCTTTGCTGTGGCAGCAAAAGCTGGACGTTTGTCTTTTTTGCTCCGGAGGCTGCCGAAAGCGAAAACAGGTGCTTTTGAGGATGGAGTCCGCAGGAAAGCAGAGAGGGGCCAAATTGTCTGGGGCATTTGAAGAGGTTCCAGGAGGCAGTGAGAACCAGCATTACTTTTCCCCGCTGGCACCTTTGCTGTGGCAGCAAAAGCTGGACATTTGTCTTTTTTGCTCCGGACGCTGCCGAAAGCGAAAACAGGTGCTTTTGAGGATGGAGTCCGCAGGAAAGCAGAGAGGGCCAAATTGTCTGTGGCATTTGAAAGGGTTCCAGGAGGCAGTGAGAACCAGCATTACTTTTCCCCGCTGGCACATTTGCTGTGGCAGCAAAAGCTGGACGTTTGTCTTTTTACCACCGGAGTGCGCCGAAAGTGAAAAAAGGCGCTTTTGAGGATATAGTCCGCAGGAAAGCAGAGAGGGCCAAATTGTCTGTGGCATTTGAAAGGGTTCCAGGAGGCAGTGAGAACCAGCATTACTTTTCCCCGCTGGCACCTTTGCTGTGGCAGCAAAAGCTGGCCGTTTGTCTTTTTTGCTCCGGAGGCTGCCGAAAGCGAAAACAGGTGCTTTTGAGGATGGAGTCCGCAGGAAAGCAGAGAGGGCCAAATTGTCTGTGGCATTTGAAGAGGTTCCAGGAGGCAGTGAGAACCAGCATTACTTTTCCCCGCTGGCACCTTTGCTGTGGCAGCAAAAGCTGGACATTTGTCTTTTTTGCTCCGGACGCTGCCGAAAGCGAAAACAGGTGCTTTTGAGGATGGAGTCCACAGGAAAGCAGAGAGGGCCAAATTGTCTGTGGCATTTGAAAGGGTTCCAGGAGGCAGTGAGAACCAGCATTACTTTTCCCCGCTGGCACCTTTGCTGTGGCAGCAAAAGCTGGACGTTTGTCTTTTTTGCTCCGGAGGCTGCCGAAAGCGAAAACAGGTGCTTTTTGAGGATGGAGTCCGCAGGAAAGCAGAGAGGGCCAAATTGTCTGTGGCATTTGAAAGGGTTCCAGGAGGCAGTGAGAACCAGCATTACTTTTCCCCGCTGGCACCTTTGCTGTGGCAGCAAAAGCTGGACGTTTGTCTTTTTTGCTCCGGAGGCTGCCGAAAGCGAAAACAGGTGCTTTTGAGGATGGAGTCCGCAGGAAAGCAGAGAGGGCCAAATTGTCTGTGGCATTTGAAGAGGTTCCAGGAGGCAGTGAGAACCAGCATTACTTTTCCCCGCTGGCACCTTTGCTGTGGCAGCAAAAGCTGGACATTTGTCTTTTTTGCTCCGGACGCTGCCGAAAGCGAAAACAGGTGCTTTTGAGGATGGAGTCCGCAGGAAAGCAGAGAGGGCCAAATTGTCTGTGGCATTTGAAAGGGTTCCAGGAGGCAGTGAGAACCAGCATTACTTTTCCCCGCTGGCACCTTTGCTGTGGCAGCAAAAGCTGGACGTTTGTCTTTTTTGCTCCGGAGGCTGCCGAAAGCGAAAACAGGTGCTTTTGAGGATGGAGTCCGCAGGAAAGCAGAGAGGGCCAAATTGTCTGGGGCATTTGAAGAGGTTCCAGGAGGCAGTGAGAACCAGCATTACTTTT
>NW_028127045.1:0-30746 GCF_965231255.1 Vanellus vanellus
CCTTACCTGAAGGGAGGGGGGAGTGGACCCGCGCCCGCCGTCCCGCCGTGGCCACGCCCCTCCGCTGCCGCAGGGGGCGGGGCCGTGCGTGGGGTGGGCGGAGCGCCGCAAGGGAGTGGGCGGGGATTTCCGGCGCGCGGGGCGTGGCTTAGGAGGGGGCGTGGCTTTGGGGGGAGGGGGCGTGGCTTAGGAGGGAAATGGGGCGTGGCGGGGAGGCGGAGCGCGGCGCGGCGTACCCCGCACCCTCCCCCGCGGCTGCGCCCCCATTCACCACGCGGAGCCGTCGCCGTTTCAGTTTATTGCGGTTCCCGGAGCCGCCCCCACCCCCCCCCCCCCATATTCCGCCCTCTCAGAGGAGCGGCCGCGGGCGCTGAGCCGGGAGAAGGCCGAAGCGCCGCTTCAACGCCAAGCGGTGGCGGGAGAACTTGTCGTCGGGGGAGAAGCGGGCCGGGTGGGCCGAGCGGGTGGGCTGCCCGGTGGGGGACACCTTCTGCGGGGGGAGAAGAAGAGGAGGGTGGGGGTGAGGGCGGGACGCGCCCTCCCGGGTCCCCCCCGGGTGCCTTCACCCCCCCTTTCCCGGTACCTTCAGGGTATAAACGCGATCGCCGCTCTCATCGCTGTAGCACTGCAGGAACATGGCGCCGCCGCCGCCGCCGCCGCCGCGCAGGGGGTAATGGGAAGGGGGCGGGGCCGCGCGGGGCACCACGGGAAGGGGGCGGGGCCTCGGGGGCGGCCTCTCTGCGTGGGGGCGTGGCTTTGCGTCGCAGCGTGGGGGCGGGGCCTCGCCGGGCGCTGAGGACGATGGGAAATGGAGTACCGCAGAAGCGGAAGTAAAGAGTCGGGGGGGGGAATGTGGGGGGTTCGGCGGGAGGAGTTTGGGGCGCCCGGGGGGGGGGGGGGGGGGGCTCAGGCGCCTGAGGGGTGTCCCACTGGCCAGCGAGGGGGCTACAACGGCCGTTTGATGGCTTCCCGGACGTCGGGGGCAGCCTCAGCCCACGAACTTGGGACTTTGACCCCCTCCCAGAGGCCTGGGCCTACCCAGAAGGCCTCGGGGCCGCCAAGGAGGCCTCGGATCCCCCCCCCAAAAGGCCTCGGACCCCCCCCCCCAAAAGGCCTGGGACCACCCTCGACCCCCCGGACACCGGGATGGACATGCTGCGGTGAGACGGCGCCGCCAGTTGGGGAGAAAGGGGGGGGTGGGGGGCGCCATGTTGGATGGGGGGGGGTTGGGCTACCACATTGGCTGTGCGGACTACCAAATGGCAGGGGGGCTGCGGGGGACACAGCAGCCACGTGACCCGGTTGTCCCCAGGGCGGTGGCCCGTCGGGCCTGGCCCCCCCCGGCCCCCCAACCGCGGCCCTTCTGGGTGTGCGACCAGCGGCGGGGCCGGCCGCGGGGGCTGGTGGCCACCAGCCTGCAGGAGCTGCAGGAGCAGGTGAGGGGCTGTGACACCACCCCCCACGGGCTCCTAATTAACCCAGCAGAACTAATTACCCCCCTGGGCCTCCCCCTGGGGTATGAACCACCCCCCTGGATGCTCTAATTGCCCCTGGGACCCCCAAAATCCCACCGGTGGCCACCAAAATGATCCTGGGACCCCCCTAATTGCCCCCCAGACCCCCCTAATTGCCTCCTATGTCCCCCTAATTGCTCTCTAGATGCCCCTAATGACTCTCCAGACCCCCCTAACTACCCCATGGATCCCCTTAATTGCCCCCGGACTCCTTTAAATGCCACCAAGAACCTCTTAATTGACAACCAAACCCCCTAACTGCCCCCTGCACCCTCCTAATTGCTCCCTGGATCCCCCTAATTGCCCCCCGCCCCCCTCAATTGCCCCCTGGACCCCCCTTATTGCCCTCCAGAGCCCTTTAATTGCCCCCTGGACCCCCTTAATTGCCCCCCAGACCCCCCGATTGCCCCTGGGACCCTCTTAATTGTGCCCCGGACCCCCCTAATTGCCCCCCAAACCTTCCTAATTGCCCCCTGGACCCCGTTAATTGCTCCCCGCCCGGGGGCAGGCGGGGGAAGCGCTGAGCCTGGGCCCGCCGGTGACGCTGGTGCTGGCCGAGGACGGGACGGCGGTTGAGACGGAGGGATTTTTCGGGGCGCTGGCACCCCACACCCCCCTGGTGGCCCTGGGGCCGGGGCAGCACTGGGAGCCGCCCAAGGTGGGACCCCAAACACCCCCAGTGACCCCCAATATCCTCATTCCACCCCATAACTCATTTAGGACCTAATTGCCCCCCCCCCAGACTGGGCTGTACAGGGAGCACTGGGAGCCTGAGCCCCCCCGGGCGCGGAGGTCCCCGGCCGGGGACGAGGTGGCCCGGGTGACGGTGGCCCTGGCCAAGGCGAGTCCCAACGACCTGGTGGGGCAGCTGCGGGTGACGGCGGCCGTGAAGGGGCTGCGCTGCGACGTGGGGGGGCTCGGCCCCGAGCGCCTCCTGAGGTAACAGGGGGGTCCTGACCCCCAGGGAGACCCCGTGGTGGGGAGGTTGCCCCGTTCGACCTTCTCCCCATGGGGGTTGAGGTGGGGCAGGAGGTCTTGCCCCACAGGATCAGTATCTCCTCTATAAGATCTTTTCCTGCCCCATGGGAAGTCCCATTGCACCTTCTCCCCATGGGGGTTGAGGTGGGACAGGTCTTGCCCCATGGGGTCTTCTCCTACCCCATAGGAAGCCCTGGGGGGGAAGGGGGTGGCCCTGTTGACCCTTCTCTCCATGGGGGTTGATGTGGGGCAGAAGATCTTTCCCCATGGGGTCTTCTCCTGCCCCATAGGAAGCCCTGGGGGGGAAGGGGGTGGCCCTGTTGACCCTTCTCTCCATGGGGGTTGATGTGGGGCAGGAGAAGATCTTGGCCCATGGGGTCTTCTCCTGCCCCATAGGAAGCCCTGGGGGGGGGGGGGGTGGCCCTGTTGACCCTTCTCTCCATGGGGGTTGATGTGGGGCAGGAGAAGATCTTGGCCCATGGGGTCTTCTCCTGCCCCATAGGAAGCCCTGGGGGGGAGGGGGGTGGCCCTGTTGACCCTTCTCTCCATGGGGGTTGATGTGGGGCAGGAGAAGATCTTGGCCCATGGGATCTTCTCCTGCCCCATAGGGTCAGGTATCTGCCCCACAGACACCCCCCAGGGCCAGAGGTTGGGGGAGCCCCATGGGGCATCTCTGAGCCCCCTTTTCTGCTCCCCCCCCCCCCCCAGGGAGCTGCTGCGGCTGCTGGTGGCCATGACCCGCGCTGTGGGGCAGAGCCTCCTCAGCCTCTCCGCTGCCCTCCACCGCCTCCTCGACACCGCGGCGCCCCAGAGGGTCACCTATGAGCGCTAAGCCCCGCCTCCTGCCTCATCACCCCCCCCATCTTCCTCTACGGCTCCGCCCCTTCCCCATCGTTACCTATAGCTCCGCCCTTTCCTCTTCGTTTCCCCAACAAAGAGCTCAAATAAAGCATTGAAGGCAGTTGGGAGAAGCCATCCCGACGGCACAATGGCCGCCAGCAGGGGGGGGGACAAAGGGGGCGGTAGGAAAGGGGAGCGACCAAAGCATCAAGCTCCGCCTCCTCCTACCGAAAAAAAACCCATAAAACATCAAAAAAAAAAAAAAAAAAAGACAATTTACTATAAAAAAGATACACATTGGGGGAGTGGGAGCAAAGAAGAAGTACCAGAGCGGCCCCTCCCCGGTAGAAAACTCTATGGTGCTCACGGCAGGAAGGGCTGCGAAGGGGTCCTCTCCGGCCCCCAGTCCTCCAGCAGCTCCATGGCGCAGGGGCGCTTCTTTACCGGCCGGCGCTGCCATGACTGGAGGGTTTGGTGGGGCAGAGCGGATGGATGAGGATGGGGGAGAAGAACCAGAGCGGCACTTGGCATCTCTGTGGTTTACAGAGGCGCTCTCTCTGTTTCTCTTCTTTGTGTCCCATAGTCCTCCAGGAGAGGGCTTCTCTGTCGCACCAACAGAGCCGTTCTCGCTTTCCGTTTCTGTTCTTTATACCCCATAGCGCTCCAGGAGAGCGCCACTCCTTCGCGCCACGGAGCCGCTGTCTTCCTCCATCGCCCCTCTTTGTGCCCCACAGGCCTCCAGCAGAGCGCCTCTCCATCGCGGCGCCTCTCTATGCCCCCCAGAAGGTGTCAGTCCTCCAGGAGGGCTCCCAGGAGGTCACGGCGGCGGTCAGGGGCCGCCTGTAGCCGTTCCCAAACCCTCCGCCGGCGGAGGAAGAGGTCCAAGTTGAGGGTCCGGGCCACCCCCCGGCCGTGGGGGTCGCTCTGCAGGGCGTGGCGCTGCGACGCTGCGGGGGAGGGGGGAAAAGGGGCGGGGCGTTAGGGTGGGGCATTAGGGCGTGACCCCTTCCTCCCAGCCCCGCCCTGGCACTCACCCAACTCGTCGGCGATGGCAGCGCGAGCAGGGGCGGAGGACGAGGCCCAGACGGCATCGAGGACACGGCTGCCGTTGCGGTGACACGCTAACGAGACGAACTGACCCTTTTTCGGAGGGCGGGGACAAAGCAGGAAGTGATGTCAGTAAGGGGGAGGAGCTCCGAAGCCAGCCGTTTTAAGGGAGGCGCTTGGCACCCCCCTACACCACGATGGAGAGCCTCGAAACCGCCATTTGGTTTGGGGGCGGGCTTGAAACTGCCACCACCATCCTTAAAAATGGGGATCTGACCCCAAAACGGTGCTGAGGGGTGCTGGGGACCCCCTCGTCTTACCTTGAGCTTGCGGAGGAGGCGGCGTCGGGCACGGGCAGGGACGGTGGGGGAGGCGAGGAGAGCGTCCCAAACTCGGCTGCCGGGGGGGCTGCGGGCCAGGGCAGCCAGGGCCGCGGGGGGCAGCGCCTCCAACCCCCCCAAAACTGGCCCGGGGTCCCCAAAATGCAGGAGGTGCTGGAGCAGGAGGGAGCCGTGGAGGGTGACGGGGCCCAGCGAGGGCTGCAGGGGGGGGCAAATAGAGGGGTGGGGGTAAGAAGGGGGGTCGGGGGGGGGCAAGCATCCCCCTCGGAAGGGTCCTGGGGCAGATATGGGGGCAGAAAGTGGGGCTGAGGGCATAAAAGAGAGTTTAAAGATAAATGAGGGGCAATTAAAGAGATTACAGTCAATTAGGAGGAGGAGGAGGTCTCAAAATGCCCCCGGGGGGAGTTGCAAGGGGTAAATGGGGGGGGAGAGGGGGGGTGAGAGATAATTAGGAGAGGTGGGTGCAAACTCAGAGCATTAGGGAGACAAATAATTGGGGGAATTGGTTAAATATTGGGTTTAGAGGGGGAAAGGGGCAGTTGGGACGGCCACTAAGGGTGCTGGGGGGCACGGGGACAAGTTAGAGGGGACTGGGGGCCACCTGGGGGGGTCTTGGGGCAGATGCAGAGGCGGAGTGGGGGGTTGTGGGTGTCAACAGGGGCTTTGGGGGCATAATTAGGAAGTAATTAAAGGGGCTGGGGGGCAATTGGAAGGAGAGGGAGGTTCCAAAAGCCCTCCTGGGGGGGGGTTAAGGGGAGTAAAAAGGGAATTTGGGGGGTAATTAGGGGGGTTGGGGGGGCAAATAATCATGCAAGGGGGGGGGATGGGGGCAAGTTAGAAGCGACTGGGGGATACTGGGAGGCACGGGGGGTAAACTGGGGAGGGCAGGAGAGGAATCGGGGGGCAAATAGAGAGACTGGAGGGGGAAGAACAGGGAGGTGAGGTGGCTCCGCCCACTCCCACCCTCACCCCGCCCCTCACCTCTGGCTCCGCCCCCTTTGCAGCCTTGTCCCCGCCCCCGAAGGGGCGGAGCCCGGCCAGGAGCCCCACGCAGGTGCGGCGTCGCTCGGGCGGCTCCCAGCAGCCGAAAGCCTATTGGAGCAGAAAGGCAAAGTGGGCGGGGCTTAGGGAGGGGCCTGTGAGGGGCAGAGCTTCATGTAAAGAGGCGTGGCCTCCTGAAGACACCACCTTAAAAGGGCAACAGCCTTTCAAGCGGTCCCACCCCTCTCCCCAGCCAATAGGGAGCCCACACAGCAACGGTGGGTGGAGCTTGGTCTGAGAGGGGTGTGGCCTGCCCGAGGGGGCAGGGCTTGCCCACCTTATGGGTGCCCAATGAGAGCCCTGTGTGGGGCTTAGGGTGGGGTTTAAAGGAAAGGGGCGTGGTCTAAGGGGGAGGGGTGGGGCTTAGATGGGGAAGGGGGCGTGGCCTACCTGGAAGAGGCAGCGCAGCGCCTCCTGCTGGAGGGGGGGGTGGCGGCGGCAGGCGGCCGTCAGGGCCGTCAGCACCCCGGGGTGGCCACGGGCCAATGGCTCGGAGAGGGCGGGGCCCAACTCCGACAGCACCTCCCCCACCTGCAGGGAAGGGGGCGGGGTCAGAATCAGCCACACCCACCCACAAGCCCCGCCTTCCCCAGGGACTGCCATATAAGGCCTGCCCTTCAGCAGCCTACCCAATAGGCACTTCGCGCTAAGCCCCGCCTCCCCTATTACGCCCCAGCCAATCGCCTTCGCATCAGGGCCATAACCCCGCCCACAAGATTCAGTGCCCAATAGCCCCACCCACAAACCAAGGTCCGCCCCAAACCTCCTACCCAATAAGCTCCATCTTCACCCAAGGTCCCACCCCCTCAAGCCCCACCCCTTCCCTCCACCCCCTTAAGCCCCACCCCCCTCCATCCTCGCCCACTCAGAGCCTCCCACTCTCCCTTTAGCCCCGCCTACCACATCAGCAGGGGCGTGGTCCAGCAGGCGCTGCAGCCCGTGATTGGCCAGCCGGTGGGCGGCCATGTCCCGTAGCCGTCCCTTCAGCTGTTGGTGGAAAAGCTGCCGCAGGCGCTCTGGCCCCGCCACCGCCATGGCCGCCTCCAGGAGCCGCCCCCGCTCCACGTCCTGCAGCGCCCGCACCAGCCCGCTGCCGGCAGCCAATCAGCATCAGGGGCCCGGGACAGCCAGCCAATCAAGGGCCAGGCCCACGTTCCCCTCCACCAATCAACGGGAAGCAGCCCCGGGGCAGTCTGACCAATCAGCGGACAGAAGCGGTAGAGTGCTGACCAATGGGGAAGGGGCTGAGGGCTGGCCAATCAGGAAACGGGGTTTGGGAGCCCTCGCCAATCAGCGGCAAGCCTCAGGAAGGCGCCAGCCAATGGGATGGAGGCTGGGGACTGGCCAGCCAACCAGCAGCTGCCTTTCAGAAACAGCGACCAATAGGAAACAGGCCAAAACTCCCCCAGCCAATCACCAAACAGCACCTGAAGCCTCCGAGCCAATCAGGAAACAGTCCTCCCAAACACCCAATCAACACAGAGCGGCCTCAAAAATCAACCAACCAATCAGGAAAGGGTACTACATATCACCAACCAATCAAAAAGTGGCCTGAGGGAACCCTGGCCATTCAGGAGGAGAGCCACAAGCAGCCAGCCAATCAGCAAAGGCCACCTGGGTTCCCCCCCCCCCCCCCCCCCCAGCCAATCAGAAACCGGCCCCCAATACCTCTCAGCCAATGGAGAAACACCTTCAAACCCAGCTGGCCAATCAGGACCCCCCACCTCCCAATTTCCCCCCCCCCTCCCCTTTGCAAAGCCCAATGGGAACTCACCTCTCCTGGTCAGGGGCGGGGCCAGGTGGGGCCAGCTGGCCAATCAGGGCATCGCAGAGGCGGGCGCAGGCAGGCGATTGGCTGCAGTGCAGCACCTCCAGCGCCACCTGCAGGCAGAGGCTGGCGCCGGCCGGGGACAGCAGGGCTGGGGGAAGAGGGGTAATTAGGGGCGGCAATTAGGGGCTTGGGGGGGCAATTAGGGGAGTTAGGGCAATAGGGGAGGCAATTAGGGGTCCGCTGGCGGTAATTAGAGCCCCAGGTGGATAACTAGTGACTCAGGGGGTTAATTAGGGGTGCAGAGGGGTAATTACGGGGCAGTTCAGGGGTATTTGCGCCCCCCCCACCCCCACCCCACCCCCACCCCACCCCCCCCCGGGGCACTTACAGGGCAGATGGTCCTCGAAGGCCTCGGCTAATTGCCCCAGGAGGGGCGGGAAGGAGGGGGGAAGCTCCGCCCCCTTGAGCAGCGGCTCCGCCCCCTCAGCCTTTGGCCCCGCCCCTCCAGGGGGCAGCTGGGGGACTCCTGGGGGTAAATAAGGCACAGGTTGGGGGGGGTGGGGGCAATCCCCCCCCCCCCAATTAATTACCCCCCCCATGAACCCCCCAAATAATTACACCCCACAGACCACCCAGCTACCCCTGTAGAGCCCCCAGACCCCCACAGTTGCCCCCCAGGCCCCCAATTGCCCCTCGACCCCCCCCAAGCTCCCCTAGTTGCCCCTTGGACCCCCCCAGCCCCCCCAAATTGCCCCCCAGCCCCCCCCCAATCACCTCACCTGCCCCGGGGACGCCTCCCAGCACCCTCAGCAGCGCCCGCACCACGAAGCTGCCGGCGGGGTGCCGGGCGAAAGCCACCAAATCGTCCCTCACCGCCGCCGCCAGCTGCCCCACAGCGTCCTCCACCTGCCCCACGGCGTCCTCCTGCCCCACGGAAAACCCCAGGGCGGCCAACACTCGCCCCAGGGCGGCCTCCAGCACCCGAGCCCCCAGCGGGTGCCCGGCCGGCCCCCCCAGACCCCCCAGTACCAAAGGGGGCAGCAGTTGTCCCAATGTCCCCAGGGGGGCCTGGGGCAGCAGGGCCTGCAGGACCCGCGACCCCCCCGGGTCCAGGGCCACCCCCGGCCCGGCTGCGGCCGCCTCCGCCAGCACATTGGGGGCAAAAAGACCTGCCAGAGAGAAAAAAAAAAAACCACAACTCTTAATTACTCTTAAAATACACAAGTAGCCCTTAAAAAAACCCAAGCGGCACCTCAAAATACAGCTACTTAAGCCAAGTGGTTACCCGGAGGTATCCGACAGCCCCAAATACCCACAAAATGCCCCGGCGTTCCTCCAAATCCGCTCACGGACCCCCAAACCCCCTCAAAATCTCTCTGGATGTGCTTACGGACCCCCAAAGCTCCCTCAGGGAGCCCCAAATCTGCTCACAGACCCCCAAACCCTTCAGGGAGCCCCCAAACCCCTCATTACTCCGCAATATAAATTCAAAGACCCCCAAAGCCCTCACAGAGCCCCCAAATCCGCTCACAGCCCCCCCCCGAACCACCTCACGATCCCACCAACTTGCTCGTAGACCCCCAAACCCCTTCAGAGGGCCCCAAACCCCTTCAAAAACCCCGCCAAACCTCCTCAGGGAGCCCCAAAGCCCCTCAAGATCCCGCCAAATCCCCCTCAGGGACCCCCCACCCTCCCCCTCTCACCGAGCTCCTCCGGGCTCAGCCCCTCCTGCAAGGTCTCCAGGGCCCGTCGGAAATACCCGGCGGTGTCGGGCTCCAGCCGCGGGCCCGGGCCGGGCCCGGCCTCGCTGCGGGGTCCCCTCCTCACCCCCATGGCGGAGACAGACCCGCCGCTCTCCCCGCGGGCACAATGGCGCCGAGGCCTTGCCTCCTTGTATCCCAGCGTGCCCCGCGGCACCGCCCGGCCCGCCCTCGCGCGGGCAACATGGCGCCGCCCTGCTGCCCCCTTGCATCCCAGCATGCCCCGCGGCCGCGGCCCCGCCCCCTTCTCCCGGCAGCCTTTGCGCCGCGCCCGACCCTCCTCTGCAGCCGCCGGTTCCGGTTCGTTCCCGTTGGGCCTTTAACGGGGTGGGGGGGTGGGATCGCTCCGGGTACGTACGGGAGCCCACCCCCGGGCACCGGAGCCCCCCCGGCGCCGCCGTCCCCCGACTGTGGCTCTCTCCCGCAGCTGCCGGACCCCCCCCGAGCCGTCGCCATGGTGAGGGACCCCCCCACTATCCCATAATCCCCCGCGGCGGCCTTCCCCCCCCCCCCGGGATGGACCCCCACCGTCCCGTGATGCACTGCGGCATCCCAGTGGCTCCCAGTAACTCCCAGTGCTCTTCCAGTCTCTCCCAGTAACTCCCACTGACTCCCAGGCGTCTCCCAGTCCCGCCCAGTGACCCCCAGTTCCTCCCAGTTGCCTCCCAGTCCCCCACCAGTCCCTCCCAATCAACTTCCAGTCCCTCCCAGTGTGCCCCAGTGACCTCCCAGAGCCCCCCAGTGCATCCCAGTCACCCGCCAGTCCCTCCCAGTGCCGCCCAGTCAACCTCCACTGACACTTAGTTCCTCCTAGTCCCCTCCCAGTGCACCCAAGTCCCTCCCAGTGATACCCAGTGACCCCCCAGTGTTTCCCAGTTCCTCCCAGCCATCTCCCAGTGCACCCCAGTGACACCCAGTTCCTCCCAGTGCACCCCAGTCCTTCCCAGTGATACCCAGTGACCCCCAGTGACCCCCCAGTGTTTCCCAGTTCCTCCCAGCCATCTCCCAGTGCACCCCAGTGACACCCAGTTCCTCCCAGTGCACCCCAGTCCTTCCCAGTGATACCCAGTGACTCCCAGTGACCCCCCAGTGTTTCCCAGTTCCTCCCAGCCATCTCCCAGTGCACCCCAGTCCTTCCCAGTGACTCCCAGCGCACCCCAGTCCCTCCCAGTCAACTTCCAGTCCCTCCCAGTCCCTCCCAGTCCCCCCAGTCCCCCAGCATCCCACAACGCCTTGCAGCACGGCCGCCTCAAGGTCCGCCCCCCGGACGCTGCCCGCCGCCGCCAGCGGGAGGAGAAGCTCCGCCTCTACCGCTCCGCCATGGCCGCCCTGCTGGACAAGGTGACCTTTGACCCCCGCTGACCCCGACCTTTGACCTCTGGTGACCCCCCCGACCTCTGACCCTTGACCTTTGCCCCCCAGCGGGCGCGGGGGGAGCTGGACGCGGAGGCGCTGGCGCTGACGGGCACCGTGCTGGCGGCCAACCCCGACGTGGCGACGTGCTGGAACCTGCGCCGCTGCGCCCTGGCCCACCCGCCCGCCGACTGGTGTGTACTGGGAGGGGGTGGGAGGGACTGGGAGGGGAGTTGGAGGCACTGGGAGGAACTGGGAAGGACTGGGAGGGGAGTTGGGGACGTTGGGGGGAACTGGGAGAGACTGGGAGGGGAGTTGGAAGCACTGGGAGGAAGTGGGGATGACTGGGAGGGGAGTTGGGGACGTTGGGGGGAACTGGGAAGGACTGGGAGGGGAGTTGGAAGCACTGGGAGGAAGTGGGGATGACTGGGAGGGGAGTTGGGGACGTTGGGGGGAACTGGGAAGGACTGGGAGGGGAGTTGGAGGCACTGGGAGGAAGTGGGGATGACTGGGAGGGGAGTTGGGGATGTTGGGAGGAACTGGGAGGGACTGGGAGGGGAGTTGGGGACGTTGAGGGGAACTGGGAAGGACTGGGAGGGGAGTTGGGGATGTTGGGGGGAACTGGGAGGAACTGGGAGGGGAGTTGGGGAGACTGGGAGGGGAGTGGGGAGCACTGGGAGGGGAGTGGGGAGCACTGGGAGGTTACTGGGAGGGGATTTGCGGGCACTGGGCAGTACTGGGAGGGGACAGGGGGTCACCGGGAGGTTTACGCTCCCCGGGAGGTGGCCGGGAGGGGCTGTGCTCACTGGCCTGAACTGGTCCTTACTGGTTTGTACTGGTGTCCGTCAGGGTGGCGGGGGAGCTGGCCTTCGTCGGGGGGTGCCTGGGGGTGAACCCCAAATCCTACGGGGCCTGGCACCACCGGGGCTGGGTGCTGCGGCAGGGCCCCGCCCCGCCCCCCGCCGCCGCCGAGCGCGCCCTCTGCGACCGCCTGCTGGCCGCCGACCCCCGCAACTGTGAGCCCATACTGGTTTATACTGGGAGGGGGTCTGGGGGTCGGTTGGAGGCGTTTCCAGGGTGTTGGGGGGCGGTTAAAACCCAAATTTGTCCCTTAGAGGACATCCGTTTTTACTGGTGCGTACTGGTTTGCGGTTACAGGGAGGCTAAAGGTACTGGTTTATACTGGCGGAAGAAGGTCTAGGGGGCTTTAGGCCATACTGGGAGTGGGTTTTGGGGTGATGAGACTTACTGGTTTATACTGGGAGCTGGTAGAAAGAAGTCTAGATGACGTTGGACCGTAATGGGAGAGCCTAAACTACACTCGGAGTGCGTTTAGGGTTACTGGTTTACACTGGTCGTTACCGGAACGGGGCAAAGTGTCTCGGGGGGGCTCACCAGGGCTTACTGGTCCTTACTGGTGCCCCCCCAAGTCCACGTCTGGGAGCACCGTCGGGCGGTGGGGGCCGAGGAGGACCCCGAGGCGGAACTGGCCTTCGCCGGCGCTCTGCTCAGCCGCGACTTCTCCAACTTCTCCGCGTGGCACCACCGCCTCCGCCTCCTCACCCCCCCGGGGGGCGGCCATGGGGCGCTGCCCCCCAACCGCCTGCAGGCGGGTGAGTCCCCCTCACCCCTCCGGCCCCAAAAACATGGGGGGGACCCCCCAAAATACGGGTGCTCCCACCGGGCAACACGGTTTCCCCAAATACTGGTGTCCTCCTCAACGTTGGGCTCCTCTCCCAGACACCGGGGCCCTCTCTGGGACACCGACGTCCCCTCCAGGACATTGGGGTCCCCTTTGGGACACTGATGTGTGTCCCCCTCGATTTTGGGGGGTCCCCCCCCCCTTTTTTTGCCTGTCCCCGCAGAGCTGGAGCTGGTGCAGAACGCCGTCTTCACCGACCCCACCGACCAGAGCGCCTGGGTCTACCTGCGCTGCGTCCTCTCCCGCGGTACGTCCCCGTCCCCCCCCCCGATATCGGGGTCCCCTCCCCAAATACCGGGGTGTCCCCCTCCTCTCTGAGCGCTCGGGGTTCTCTCCTCTGCCCCCCAAAAACAGCCACCCCCCCGCCGAGGATCCTCTGCCTCTACGTCAACCGGGAGGACGCGACGTTGGCCGTCACCTTCTCCCGCCCCGTCGTGGTGAGAGCCGACACCCAAATCCGGGGGGTGTCCCCCCCAGACCCCTCGGTGTCCCCCAAAACGCCGGGGTGTCCCCCCCAGACCCTTCGGTGTCCCCCAAAACGCCGGGGTGTCCCCCCCAGGCCCCTCGATGTCCCCCAGACCCCTTGGCCCCCCCAAAACACTGGGGTATCCCCCCCCCCAGACCCCACAGTCCCTTCCCTGGACATCGGTGTCCCCCCCGGACCCCTCGGTGTCCCCCAAAACGCCGGGGTGTCCCCCCCGGACCCCTCGGTGGCCCCCCCAGACCCCTCGGTGTCCCCCAGACCCCTCGGTGGCCCCCAGACCCCTCGGTGGCCCCCCCGGACCCCTCCGTGCCCCCCAGCCCGTGGGGGTCCCCCCTAACCCGTGCATTGGGCTCCCGCAGGTGGGGGAGGGGCGCTCTGCGCTGAGGGCGTCGCTGGACGGCTCCGCCCTGGAAGGGGCGTGGCGCTCGGGAGAGGGGCGGCCCCGCCCCAGCCACACCTGGGTATCCACCAATGAGGGACGGGGGGGGGGGGGGGGCAGGGGAACGGGGGGGGGTGGGGCGTGGCCCGTGGGTTCCTTAACGGGCGTGGCAGCTCTGCGACCTCCCCCCTGGCCTGGCTCCGCCCACCGATCGGCCCCGCCTCTGCTTCCGGGTCACCTGGGAGGGTGACCCCGCCCACCGCGAGGTGACGCTCCTCCCAGGTAGGAAGCCACGCCCACTTCCCCCACTATCCACACCCCTTTAAGCCCCGCCCTTCCCTGACCACGCTTCTTTCCTTCCTAGACGAGAATGAGGCGTGGTGGCAGGAGCCAATCGTAGCCCAGGAGCTCTTCTGGTAAGCCCCGCCCCACCTTAATCTCCACCTTGCATCCTTAAGCTCCGCCCCTTCCCCAAGCCCCGCCCACTCACCATCCTCCCTTCTATAAGCAATGAGGCACTGCCCCTGCTGGCCACGCCCCCTTAGTTAAGCCACACCCCCTTGGTTAAGCCACACCTCCCTTGGTTAAGCCACACTGCATTGGTTAAGCCACGCCCCCTTGGTTAAGCCACACCCCCTTGGTTAAGCCACACCTCCCTTGGTTTACCCACACTGCATTGGTTAAGCCACGCCCCCTTGGTTAAGCCACACCCCCTTGGTTAACTCACACTGCATTGGTTAAGCCACGCCCCCTTGGTTAAGCCACACCCCCTTGGTTAACTCACACTGCATTGGTTAAGCCACGCCCCCTTGGTTAAGCCACACCCCCTTGGTTAAGCCACACCCCCTTGGTTAAGCCACGCCCCCTCGCTAAGCCACACTCCCCAGCGTTAACTCAGACCCCCACAAGAGCCCGAGCCCCTCCTCCCGTGGCTAAGCCCCGCCCCCAACGTGCCAATCCCCGCCTCCTCTGCCCACGCCCCTCCCCCTGACGCTCAGCCCCGCCCCCCAGGCCGGAAGTGGGCGTGGCCGACCCCTCGGCACTGGAGGCACTGGCGGCCACGTGCCGGGAGCTGCTGGAGCTGGAGCCCCACAGCCGCGGTGAGACCCCCTCCCCCCAAAAAACCCCCCACCGGGGGGACCCCTCCCCCACCCCGGGGCCCCTCCCCCACCCCTGGGACCCCTCCCCTCCCCCGCAGGCTGCCTGCTCACCCTGGTGCTGCTGCTGTGGGCGCTGGACCCGCTGGGCTACGAGGAGGAGCTGCGGGGCTACCTGCGGGACCTGCAGGTGGGCGGGGCTTCGGAGGGGGCGTGGGGGGCGGGGCTTGGAGGAGGGGGCGTGGCTTTACGAGGCTCCTCCCCCGCAGGAGGCGGACCCGCTGCGGAGCGGCTTTGTGGCTGACGCGGCGTCGCGGGCGGAGGTGGCGGTGGGCGTGGCCAGGATGGGGGCGGGGCCTGAGGGCGACCTCTGGCTCCGCCTCCCCGGGAAGGTAGGGGCGGGGCTTTAGCGGGGGTGGGGCATGAGAGGGAAGGGAAGGGTGAAGGGGGGTGTGGCCTGAAAGGGGGTGTGGTTGGAGGGGGCGGGGCTAAAGGGGAGGGTGGGAGGGACTTGTGAGGCGGGTGGGAGGGGCATGCAGTGGGGGGGCATGAGGGGGCGGGGCTTAACAGGGACAAAGCTCCAAAGGGAGGATGGGGAGGCGGGGTCTTAAAGAGGGTGTGGCCTGAGGGGCGGGGTTGTAGTGGGCAGAGTGGGTGTGGCTTTTAAGGCGTGGCCACAAGGGGCGGGGCTTAACGGGGTAGGGGAAGGGGGGGTCTCAAAGCAGGGGTGGCGGCTCTGGAGCGGAAGGGGCGTGGCCTGAGCGAGGCCACGCCCCCTCCCCACTTGGCCCCGCCCCCAGGCGCTGACGTCACTGCCGCTGCTGGAGCGGGCGGTGCTGGTGACCCACATGGACCTGAGCCGGAACCGCCTGGGGGGGCTCCCCCCCGCCCTGGGGGGGCTGCGGCGGCTGCAGGTGGGTCCCCAACATCTGCGGGGGGTCCCCAACATCTGGGGGGGGTCCCCAACATCTGGGGGGGGACCCCAACATCTGCATCACCCCCCCTCCCCTTCCCCTCCCCCGCAGGTGCTGGACCTGTCGCACAACGATGTCACGACGCTGCGGGGGCTCCCGCCCCTCCCCCGCCTGGAGGAGCTGTGGCTCGATGGGAACCGTATCCCCCGGGGGCGGGGCTTAAGGGGGGGCGGGGCCTAAGGGGTGGGGCTTAAAGGGAAGTGGGTGGGGCTTGGGGTATGGGGCGGGGCTGTGGGAGAGGGGTGGGGTTTGATGGGTGGGGTGGGGAAGGGCTTAATGGATGGGGGGCGGGGCTTATTGGGACTAATGGGGTGGGGGTGTGGCCTAAAGGGGGTGGGAGGGGCTTCATGGGGTGGGCAGGGCTTCTGCAGGCGTGTCCTTGACCCCGCCCCTCCCAGCCATAAGCCACGCCTCTGCCCTGGCCCCATTGGCCGCCTGTCCCCGCCTGGCTCGCCTGCGATTGGCTGGTACACCTTTGGCCGCCGCCCCCGAGTCCGCCGCCCACCTGGCTGAGCTCCTCCCACACGTGGACATCGCCCTCGCCTGATTGGCTGCCGCCTGGAGCTCCGCCCACCCCACCTCTGTCCACGCCCCCTCTGGCTTAACCCCGCCCCTTAAAGGGGCATCTCTAATAAAGTGATGTCATAAAGGCGGGGCTTACGAGTGGGGGAGGGGCTTTGAGGGTCTCAGGGGGGTCCAGGGAGGGTTCCCCTCCCCCCCCCGAAAGGCGATCCGGGCATCCCGTTCCTCCCAGTTCCTCCCCGTCCTTCCCAGTTCCTCCCAGTTGCTTCATCGGGGGCCAAACCCCAAAACCGCCACGCCGGGTTGCGCCATCGCCGGGTGGGGCCGCGGCAGGACCCGTTCGTCTGCCCCTCCCCCCCCCCCCGCCCCACTCCCCACCCCACCCCAGAGGCGGCTGCGTCACCCCGGCCCTGCCAAATAGTGAGCCAGCCCTGCCCTGGGGCTCCCTTCCCTCCCTTGCCAAATAGAGAGCTGCCCCCAGCTAAATAGCAAGCCGCACCTGCCAAATAGTGAGTCCTCCCCCCCCCCCGCCGGGCCCCCTTGCCAAATAGTGAGCCGGCAGCCCTGCCCCATAGTTCACCTGGGGGTGACCCCCATTCGCTGTCACGTAGGGTCCTCTTGCCAAATAGTGAGCTACTGCCCCACCCCATGGAACGCCTTGCCACATAGTGAGCCATTTCCCCACCCCATAGGACCCCCTTGCCACATAGTGAGCCACTGTCCCACCCCATGGGACCCCCCTGCCACATAGTGAGCCATTGCCCTCCCCATAGCCCCCCCGCCACATAGTGAGCCATTGACCCCCCCATAGCCCCCCCGCCACATAGTGAGCCATTGACCCCCCCCCCACAGCCCCCCCGCCACATAGTGATCCATTGCCCCCCCCATAGCCCCCCCGCCACATAGTGAGCCATTGACCCACCCCATAGCCCCCCCCCCGCCACATAGTGATCCAGGGAGGGGCAGAGGGAGCGCGTGCCCCCCCCCCAGGTGTGGGGCAATAAAAGGGTGTGGTCCGCGTTGGCCCCGCCCCTTCCTCCCTAGGCCACGCCCCTTTCCCCTGGTCTACCAGCGCCAGTGAGTGCGGGGCACTGGGAGTGCTGGGAGCCACTGGGAGGTACTGGGGGCACTGCGGTGACTGGGAGAGCAAACCAGGGGCACTGGGGTGGCTGGAAGGGGCAACTGGGCAAACTGGGAGGCCAGGGAGGGGGCAACTGGGCTTACTGGGAGGTGGTTACTGGGCAAACTGGGAGCACTGGGAAGGGTTAGCAGGGTTACTGGGAAGACTGGGGAGACCCAGACGGGGTTACTGGGAAGACTGGGAGTACTGGGAGCACAGAGAGGGGATAACTGGAGCTACTGGGAGCACTGGCTGGTGGTTACTGGGCAAACTGGGAGGGGTTAGTAGGGTTACTGGGAAGACTGGGGAGACCCAGACGGGGTTACTGGGAGGACTGGGGGGTACTGGGAGCACTGAGGGGGATAATTGGGAGGACTGGGAAGACTGGAAGGGGAGTACTGGGCAAACTGGGAGCACTGGGAAGGGTTAGTAGGGTTACTGGGAAGACTGGGGAGCCCCAGAGGGGGTTACTGGGAGGACCCAGAGGAGGTTACTGGGAGCACTGGGAAAAGGTTACTGGGAAGACTCTGAGGGGCTTTACTGGGGACACCGGGGGCACTGGGAGGGGGTTACTGGGAGCACTGGGGTGACTGGATGGGGGTCAAACTGGGCAAACAGAGGCACGGGGCACACTGGGAGCACTGGGAAGGGATTACTGGTGCTGCTGGAAGCACTGGGGGGGGGGGTAACTGGAAGCACTGGGGTTACTGGAAGCGCAGGGAGGGCGTAACTGGGGTTACTGGCAGCTCTGGGAGGGGCCAACTGGGAGCACTGTGGTTACCGAGAGGGGGCAACTGGGCTTACTGGGAGCACTGGGGGGGCTACAGGGAACACTCTGGGGGGGCTACGGGGAGCAGCGGGAGCGCGGGAGTGGGGGGGAACTGGGCAGACTGGGGGAACTGGTCGGGCTGGGAGCGCTCCGGTCCTCACCGCGGCGGGGGAGGGGGGAGAGAGCTGCTCGGGCAGGCCCGGAGTCCTGCCAGACTCGGGCGGGGTTACTGGGAGGGACTGGGAGGGGTTACTGGTCCATACTGGGAGCCCGGGAGGGGTTACTGGTCCATACTGGGAGCCTGGGAGGGGTTACTGGGCTGTACTGGGAAGGGTTTGGGGTGAACTGGGCCATACTGGGAGCCTGGGAAGGGCTACTGGGAAGGATTGGGAGGGAACTGGGTCTTACTGGGAGCCTGGAAGGGGCTACTGGGCTGTGCTGGGAAGGATTGGGTGGGAATTGGACCATACTGGGAGCCTGGCAGGGGTTACTGGGACATACTGGGAAGGATTTGGGGGGAACTGGGCCATACTGGGAGCCTGGCAGGGGTTACTGGGCTGCACTGGGAAGGGTTTGATGGCTTCAGTTGGCCATTCCAGAAGCTCTTACCAGTGTGTGGTGGTTCTTACTGGTTTCTAATGGTTTATACTGGTCCGTATTAGTTTGTGTGGCCTTACGCTGGTCCATCCCAGTCTTACTGGTCATACTGGGAAGGGTCTAGAGGCTTTAATGGGCCATTCTGGAAGGTCTTACTGGCCTGTGGTGGTCCGTACTGGTTTCTGCTATCTTATACCTGCTCTGTATGGGTCTTTACTGGTCCACACTGGTCTTTAGGGAACTATACTGGGCCATACTGGTCCTACTGGTTGCACCAGAAAAGGTCTGGAGGCGTTAACGGACTATTTGGGAAGGTCTTACCAGTTTGTGGTGGTTTCTACTGGTTTCTGCTGTCTTCTACTGGTCCATGCTGGTCTTTATGGGTCCATGCTGGTCTTTAATGAACCATCTTAGTCCACGCTGGTCTTACTGGTCATACTGGGAAGGGTTTGGAGGCATTAACGGGCCACTCTGAAAGGTCCTACCAGTTCATGGTGGTTTCTGCCGCCTTCTACCAGTCCGTTCCAGTCATTAGGGTCCATACTGGTCTCTAACGAACTGTACTGGTCCATACTGGTCTTTACATGTCCATACTGGTCTTTAATGATCTGTACTAGTCCGTACTGGTCCATACTGGCCATACTGGGAAGGGTTTGGAGGCATTAACGGGCCATTCTGGAAGGTCCTACCAGTTCCTGGTGGTTCCTACTGGTTTCTGCCACCTTCTCCCAGCCCATACTGGTCTTTAGTGAACTGTGCTGGTCCATACTGGTCTTCAGGGTTCCATACTGGTCTTTAATGAACTGTACTGGTCCACACTGGCCTTTAATGAACCATAGCAGTCCATACTGGTCCTCATGGTTCCACGCTGGTCTTTACAAGTCCATGCCGGTCTTTAATGCACTGTGGCGGTCCATACTGGTCATACTGGGAAGGGGTGGGATGCATTAACGCCCCATTCCAGAAGATCCTACCGGTGCGCGGCCGCCCCCTACCCCTTCCCACCGCCTTCCGCTGGGCCCTACTGGTCCAAACTGGTCCCGCTGGTGCCCTGCAGGCCATGCCGGACGCCGCCGACCCCCGCCTGGACGCGGGCCGCTGGGCGGCCGCCAGTTTCCGCGCGCGGGGGGGTGACGCCACCCCCGCCCCCCGCCCGCGCCGCGGCTTCTGGCGCCGCCTGGGCGGCTGCTGCGGCTGCTGCGGCTGCTGCCGGCGCGGCACCGAGGACTGGGAGCCCCCCCCCGGCGAGGTGCCGGGACGACGGCCCCCCCAGCCCCTGCGGCCCGGTGAGTGGCGGTTTCGGGGCTCCCCTGGGAGGAGAAATGGCGGTTTCGGGGCTCCTTGGGAGGAAAAACGGCGGTTTCAGGGCTCCCCGGGAGGAGAAACGGCGGTTTCGGGGCTCCCCAGGAGGAGAAATGGCGGTTTCGGGGCTCCCGGGAGGAGAAATGGCGGTTTTGGGGCTCCCCGGGAGGAGAAATGGCGGTTTTGGGGCTCCCTGGGAGGAAAAATGGCGGTTTCGGGGCTCCCCGGGAGGAGAAACGGTGGTTTCAGGGCTCCCCGGGAGGAGAAACGGCAGTTTTGGGGCTCCCTGGGAGGAGAAACGGTGGGTTTGGGGCTCCCCAGGAGGAAAAACAGCAGTTTTGTGGCTCCCTGGGAGGAGAAACGGCGGTTTTGGGGCTCCCCAGGAGGAAAAACAGCAGTTTTGGGGTTCCCCGGGAGGAGAAACGGCGGTTTCAGGGCTCCTTGGGAGGAAAAATGGCAGTTTCAGGGCTCCCCGGGAGGAAAAATGGCGGTTTCAGGGCTCCCCGGGAGGAGAAACGGCGGTTTCGGGGCTCCCCGGGAGGAGAAACGGCGGTTTCGGGGCTCCCCGGGAGGAGAAACGGCGGTTTTGGGGCTCCCCAGGAGGAAAAACAGCAGTTTTGGGGTTCCCCGGGAGGAGAAACGGCGGTTTCAGGGCTCCTTGGGAGGAAAAATGGCAGTTTCAGGGCTCCCCGGGAGGAAAAATGGCGGTTTCAGGGCTCCCCGGGAGGAGAAACGGCGGTTTCGGGGCTCCCCGGGAGGAGAAACGGCGGTTTCGGGGCTCCCCGGGAGGAGAAACGGTGGTTTTGGGGCTCCCCAGGAGGAAAAACAGCAGTTTTGGGGCTCCCCGGGAGGAGAAACGGCGGTTTCAGGGCTCCCTGGGAGGAAAAATGGCAGTTTTGGGGCTCCCCGGGAAGAGAAAAGGCAGTTTCGGGGCTCCCCAGGAAGAGAAACAGCGGTTTTGGGGCTCCCCGGGAGGAAAAATGGCGGTTTCGGGGCTCCTTGGGAGGAAAAACGGCGGTTTCAGGGCTCCCCGGGAAGAGAAACGGCAGTTTCGGGGCTCCCCAGGAGAAGAAATGGCGGTTTAGGGGCTCTTTCAGGGCTCCCTGGGATGAAAAACGGTCGTTTTGGGGCTCCCCATTAGGAAAAGGAGTGGTTTCGGGTTTCCCTATTAGGAAAAATGGCAGTTTCCGGGCTCCCCATTAGGGAACAGGGCGGTTTCGGGGGTTTGGGGTACTCCCCCTCAGCATCCCTCCCCCCGGGAGGGGAAGGCAAATTTTGGGCTCAAAACCCCAACTTTTTGGGGCCAAACCTGCCCAATTTGGGCCATTTACAGGCCAAAGTGGGTAAATGACGGTTTCGAGGACGCCCCTCCAGGAGGATTTCTTTTTGGGGCCGTTTTAGGGGCTGTGGGGGTGGGATTCGGACGGGGTTTTCACCACCCCGCCCCCCTCCCGCAGGCCTATTGGCTCCCCGGGGGCTGGTGGTGGGCTCGCCGGCCAATCGGATCGCTCACCACACCTCCGAATTCGCCGCCCCCCGCATGGTGCTGCGGCGGGGGCAGCCCTTCGACCTCCGCGTCCTCCTGCCCCGCCCCTTCGACCCCACCGGCGACGCCCTCTGCCTGGAGCTCACCCTCGGTGGGTGGGGCCGGGGGGGTTAATTAGGGGGGGTTAATTAATTAGGGCTAACGGGGCAGTTAATTAGGGCTGGGGGTAATTAGTTGGGGGGAAAGTGGGGCTGGGGGGGGCGATATGGGGCAGGAGGGGAGGCTGGGGGGGTTAATTAGGGCTGGGGGGGTTAATTAGGGCTGGGGGGGATGGGGGTAATTAGGGACGGGGCTAATTAGGGGGGTAATTAGGAGTGGGGGGTGATTGGGGAGGTGGGGGGAAGGGGGCGGGGCCACAGGGTGTTGCAAGGGGGGGGGGGGTGTGACGCCACCCGGGATGCAGTGACATCACCCAGGACGCGGTGATGTCACCTGGGCGGGGCGATGACGTCACATGGCGGGGCTGCCCACACCCTCACCCAGGGCCTCGCCCTGGGGTGCCCCCTCCCTGCCCCTCCCCCCATGCTCCGGGGCGGGGCATGATGATGTCACCTGCACAGGTGATGACCTCACAATCTATTCGGGGGGGGGGGTGGGGCGATGATGTCATCCCGCAGGCCCCAACCCGCAGGTGGCGAAGGGCACCCACGTCCTCATCCCATTGGGCGAGACCTCGGCCACCGGTTGGACGGCGGAGGAGGAGGAAGGGGCGGAGCTCCCCGGCGGCCCCGCCCTCAACCTCTGCATCACGGCCCCACCCGACGCCCCCATTGGCCGCTACCGCCTGAGCGTGAAGACCCGCACGGGGGCGGGGGAGTACGCCGCCCCCTTCGACGACGCCAACGACTTCTTCCTCCTCTTCAACCCCTGGTGCCCCGGTGAGCCCGCCCCGCTTGGGCGGTTTCGGGGCTCCCCGGGGTGAAATTCGGCGGTTTCGGGGCTCCCCAGGACGAAATTGGGCAGTTTCGAGGCTCCCCAGGACAAAATTGGGCAGTTTCAGGGCTTCCCGGGATGAAATTTGGCAGTTTTGGGGCTCCCCAGGACAAAATTGGGCAGTTTCAGTGCTCCCCGGGATGAAATTTGGCAGTTTCGAGGCTCCCCAGGATGAAATTTGGCAGTTTCGAGGCTCCCCAGGACAAAATTGGGCAGTTTCAGGGCTCCCCAGGATGAAATTTGGCAGTTTCAGGGCTCCCCAGGATGAAATTTGGCAGTTTGGGGGCTCCCCAGGACAAAATTGGGCAGTTTCAGGGCTCCCCAGGACAAAATTGGGCAGTTTCAGGGCTCCCCAGGATGAAATTTGGCAGTTTGGGGGCTCCCCAGGACAAAATTGGGCAGTTTCAGGGCTCCCCGGGATGAAATTTGGCAGTTTCGAGGCTCCCCAGGACAAAATTGGGCAGTTTGGGGGCTCCCCAGGATGAAATTTGGCAGTTTGGGGGCTCCCCAGGACGAAATTTGGCAGTTTCGGGGCTCCCCAGGATGAAATTTGGCAGTTTGGGGGCTCCCCAGGACAAAATTGGGCAGTTTCAGGGCTCCCCAGGGCTAAATTCGGCAGTTTCGCGGATCCCTGGGATGAAACTTGATGGTTTTAGGGCTCCCTGGGGTGAAATTTGGTGGTTTCGGGGTTCCCAGGGTGAAATTCGGCAGTTTCAGGGCTCCCCGGCACGAAATTTGGCAGTTTTGGGGCTCCCCGTGGTGAGATTCGGTGATTTCAGGGCTGAATTTTGGGGTTGGGGGGTGGGGGGGGGGTTCACGGACCACCCCCCTAATTTCGGGGTCCCCCTCCCGCCCCGTACCCCCTCCCCCGCAGATGACCACGTCTACATGGAGCAAACGAGCGACCTTAACGAGTACGTCCTTAACGAGACGGGGCGCATCTTCTACGGCACCGAGGACCAGATCGCCGAGCGCTCCTGGAACTACGGGCAGGTACCCCAAAACGGGGCAAAAGCCCCCAAAAATGGGGCAGAAGCCCCCAAGATTTGGGGCTCTCCTAAAACGGGGGACACCAAAAATGTGGTGCGCACCCCCTAAAATAACACAGGGGTCCCCCAAAATCATCAACACACCCCCCCCCTCCCCGAAACCGCCATGAGGGGGGTCTAAAAACCGCCGTGGGTCTTCATAATGCTCAGGGGGGGGCCTCAAAACTGCTTTTTTTGGCTTTTAGGGGAGTTTTAGGGACCCACACTAAAAATGTGGTGCGCACCCCCTAAAATAACACGGGGATCCCCCCAAAATCATCACCGCCCCCGAAACCGCCAAGAGGGGGATGTAAAAACCGCCGTGGGTCTTCATAAAGGGGGGGCGGGGGGGGGCTTGAAACCGCTTTTTTTGGCTTTTAGGGGTTTGGTTTTAGGTTTTGGGGGGTTTTTTTGGAGGATTTTTTTGGGGGGGGGGTTTAGGGGAGATTTGGGGGTGCCCCTGACGTGGGGGGGGGGGTCCTCCCAGTTCGACACGGGGGTGCTGGAGGCGTGTCTCTACATCCTGGACCGGCGGGGGATGCCCCACAGCGCCCGCGGGGACCCCGTCATGGTGTCCCGCGTTGTCTCCGCCATGGTGCGTCCGTGGGGCGAACTCCGGGGGATTTGGGGCAGAGGGGCTGGGGGGCACTTATGGGGTTTGGGGGGGCTCTAAGGGGGAGGGGGGGGGGGGGTTTGGGGAGAGTCTATGGGCGTTTGGGGTCTCTTTGGGGGTTTGGGCCATTTCCAGGGGGTTTGGGGGTGTTCCGATGGGGTTTTGGGGGTCTCTTTGGGGTTTTGGGGGTCTCTTTGGGGTTTTGGGGGTCTCTTTGGGGTTTTGGGCCATTTCCAGGGGGTTTGGGGGTGTTCCGATGGGGTTTTGGGGGTCTCTTTGGGGTTTTGGGGCTCTCTTTGGGGGTTGGGCCATTTCCAGGGGGTTTGGGGCTCTCTGGGGGTGTTCCGATGGGGTTTTTTGGGGTCTCTTTGGGGTTTTGGGGTCTCTTTGGGGTTTTGGGCCATTTCCAGGGGGTTTGGGGGTGTTCCGATGGGTTTTTTTGGGTCTCTTTGGGGTTTTGGGGCTCTCTTTGGGGGTTGGGCCATTTCCAGGGGGTTTGGGGGTGTTCCAATGGGGTTTTGGGGGTCTCTTTGGGGTTTTGGGGGTCTCTTTGGGGTTTTGGGCCATTTCCAGGGGTTTGGGGGTGTTCCGATGGGGTTTTGGGGGTCTCTTTGGGGTTTTGGGGTCTCTTTGGGGGTTGGGCCATTTCCAGGGGGTTTGGGGGTGTTCCGATGGGGTTTTGGGGGTCTCTTTGGGGTTTTGGGCCATTTCCAGGGGGTTTGGGGGTGTTCCGATGGGGTTTTGGGGGTCTCTTTGGGGGTTTTGGGGGTCTCTTTGGAGGTTGGGCCATTTCCAGGGGGTTTGGGGGTCTCTGGGGGTGTTCCAATGGGGTTTTGGGGTCTCTTTGGGGTTTTGGGGGTCTCTTTGGGGGTTTTGGGGTCTCTTTGGGGTTTTGGGGTCTCTTTGGGGGTTGGGCCATTTCCAGGGGGTTTTGGGGTGTTCCGATGGGGGTTTTGGGGCTCTCTTTGGGGTTTTCGGGGCTCTCTTTGGGGTTTTGGGGTTCTCTTTGGGGTTTTGGGGGTCTCTTTGGGGTTTGGGGCTCTCTTTGGGGTTTTGGGGGCTCTCTTTGGGCTTCCCACCGCCTTCTTGGCCTCATCTCACCGGGGGGTGGGGGGGGTGGGGGTGGGGGGGGGATTCCGGGCGCGGCCGTCCCCTCACCTCGCCGCCGTGACGTCACCGCCCCCCCGCGGCGGGCGTGGCCAGGTGAACTCGCTGGACGACAACGGGGTCCTGGTGGGCAACTGGACGGGGGACTACGCGCAGGGCACCAACCCCTCGGCCTGGGCGGGCTCGGTGGACATCCTGCGGGCGTACCACGGCACCGGCGCCCCCGTGCGCTACGGCCAGTGCTGGGTCTTCGCTGGCGTCATGACCACCGGTGCGTCCTTACTGGTTTGTACTGGTTTATACTGGTGCCGCTCCGGCGCCACCGCAGGGGGAAGCGGGAAGGTCCGGCGGTCAGTAGGAAGAGGACGGAGAGGGTCTCCTTCGCCCTGTGAAGGAGAAACAAGCGTGGCGTGAGGCGCCGGGTCGCGTACTGGTTCGTTACTGGGAGGCGCTGGGTGATGCTGGGGCGGCGTAGGTTTTGGACTGGGAGGGGCGGCGGGGTGTCTGGGAGGTCCCGGGCGGAGGGGGGAAGGCGCTCTGGAGGCTGTAGCGTAGGGGTAAGCTGAGCCTAAAGCGTATTCTTCATACCGGTCTGTAGCGGTCTATACTGGTCTGCACTGGTTTGAACCGGTTTAACCCAGTTAGAGACCGGTTTGTACTGGGAGGGGGTCCTGGGTGCCTTGGGTGGCACTGGAGAGCAGACGGGAGCACCCGGCAAGGAGACGAGTCAACCCTAAGAGATATGCTTTGGTAACGGCTTGCCACCGGTCCGTACTGGTTTATACTGGTGCCCGCAGTGCTGCGGTGCCTGGGGCTGCCCACCCGCACCGTCACCAACTACAACTCGGCCCACGACACCGACGTCTCCCTCACCACCGACATCTACTTCGACGAGAACATGCGGCCCCTGGAGCGCCTCAACACCGACTCCGTCTGGTACCGGTTTATACTGGTCTATACTGGTTTGGCGCCGGGGGAGGGGGGGGCGCCGGGAGGTGGTTTGGGGGGGGCGGGGGAGGGGGGCGAACAGCCGATGTAGGAGGAGCGGGGGGTTGTTCTGCTCTGTACTCGCTTGTACTGGTTTACGCCAGCCGGCGCTGGTCTGTACTGGTCTTCACTGGTTTATACTGGGGCCGCTGCAGGAACTTCCACGTGTGGAACGACTGCTGGATGAAGCGCCCCGACCTCCCCGACGGCTACGATGGGTGGCAGGTCGTTGACGCCACCCCCCAGGAGACCAGCAGCGGTACTGGTTTATACTGGGGGGTACTGGGAGGCACTGGGAGGAGGGAGGCCTGGGGGCTCACGGGAGCGGGTGTTTCGTGGCCGGTGGCGGAGGGAAGAGCCACCACGGGGGCTGAGGGGGCTCGCAAGAGCCCGTACTGGTGTACACTGGTTTATACTGGGGGGTACTGGTCCATACTGGTCTTACACCGGGGGGTACTGGTTCATACTGGTCTGGGCGCCCCTCCCCACCCCAGGGCTGTTCTGCTGCGGGCCGTGCTCGGTGACGGCGGTGAAGAACGGCGAGGTCTTCCTCAAGTACGACACCCCCTTCGTCTTCGCCGAGGTAAGGGGGGGGAAGGGGGGGGTGGGGCCGGGGCGTGGGGCAAGGGGCGTGGCCTATGCTAACGAGGGGGCGGGGCGTGGCGGGGCGTGTCGCGCAGGTGAACAGCGACAAGGTGTACTGGCAGCGGCAGCCCACCGGCGCCTTCGCCGTGGTGCACGTGGAGGAGGGCGCCATCGGGCGGCGCATCAGCACGCTGGGGGCGGGGTCGGGCGCCCGCCTCGACGTCACCCACCAATACAAACACCCCGAGGGTGAGGCCACGCCCCCTAGACCCCGCCCCGCCCCGCCCCGCCCCGACTGCCCTTCACCCATTGACCTGAGAGCCAACGACCCGACGGCGCAACACCCCCCCCCCCCCCGCACGCCCCGGCTCACGACCTTTGACCCCGACCTCCGCCCTTTGACCCCCAAAACCTCCACCCCACCCCTCCCCCCACCTCGAGACCCACAACCGGGACCCGACAACGCCCACCCTCTTCGCCCCAAGACCCCCCCCCCCCCCCAGACCCCCCCCCTCCCCCAGACCCCCCCCCCCCCCCAGACCCCCGACCCAAACCCATGACCCAACGAGAGCCACGGCGCATCCCGTGACCTTTGACCCCCCCATCCCGTGACCTTTGACCCCCCACCTCGAGACCGTTGACCCCCCCCCGCCCCACGGCAGCCTGCGCCCCCGACCCCTGACCCCCGTGACCCCCCCCCAGGTTCGGAGGAGGAGCGCCGCGCCGTCTCCACCGCCACCTCCCACGGCTCCCGCCCCCGCAGCCGGGGCGGCCCCTCCGCCGGGGAGGTGACGGTGACAGTGGGGGCGGGGCCGGCGGTGGCGGGGGCGGAGCTGGAGCTGCGGGCGGTGGCCCGTAACGAGGGGGTGGAGCCTCGGACGCTCCGCCTCCGCTTCTCCCTCTGCGCCGTCCGCTACACCGGCGTCTCCGGAGCGCCCTTCCGCCAGGAGCAGCACCGTCGCACCGTCCCACCAGGGCAGGGTGAGGCCCGGGACCCGCGGCCCCCCCCCCCGGGGACAGCCCCACGGACACCTGCTGCCCTCCCCACCTCTCGGCCCCCCCGGGAAACGCTCCGCCGGAGGTTGTCCCCCATCTCGGCGGGCGACCTGGGTGGCCTGGCCCCTGGAGGTGGTGGTGGGTCGCGCCCAGGAGGTGGTGGGTCACACCCAGGAGGTGGTGGGTTCTGCCCTGGAGGTGGTGGGTCCCGCCCTGAAGGTGGGTCCTGCCCTGAAGATGGTGGGTCCCACCCAGAAGGTGGTGGTGGGTCCCGCCCTGAAGGTGGTGGGTCCTGCCCAGGAGGTGGGTCCCGCCCAGGAGGTGGTGGGTCCCACCCAGGAGGTGGTGGGTCCTGCCCAGGAGGTGGGTCCCACCAAGAAGGTGGTGGGTCACACCCAGGAGGTGGTGGGTCCCACCCAGGAGGTGGTGGGTCCTGCCCTGAAGGTGGTGGGTCCTGCCCAGGAGGTGGGTCCCACCAAGAAGGTGGTGGGTCACACCCAGGAGGTGGTGGGTCCCGCCCTGGAGGTGGTGGGTCCTGCCCAGGAGGTGGGTCCCACCAAGAAGGTGGTGGGTCCCGCCCTGGAGGTGGTGGGTCACACCCAGAAGGTGGTGGGTCCTGCCCAGGAGGTGGTGGGTCCCTGACGTCACATGTGCCCCCTCAACCCCTCCCCCAGATGAGACGGTGACGATGACAGTGGCCTACGCTGAGTACGGGCCCCACGTCGGGGACCAGGACGCGCTGAAGCTGACGGTGGCCGGAGCCGTGGAGGAGACGGGGCAGGTGGTGGCCAAGGAGCTGCGGGTCCGCCTGCACACGCCCGAGCTCACCTTGATGGTGAGGGTCCCCCCAGGTCACCCGGTCCCCCCCCAGGTCACCGGGTCCCCCCCCAGGTCACCGGGTCCCCCGGGCTGGGTCCGGGCTCCCTGGACGGTGGATCTTCACCACCATGCTGACCCAACCTGACGGGCGGGGCGGGGTGGGACGGAGAAGACCCGGGCGCCTGGGAGTCCCCCGGGACACTTGGGGCCTCCTCCAGGACCCGCGGGGGGGGGGGGCTCCCAGATGGATGTGGGGTTCCTGGCCGGTGGGTCTCCCCCACACCCTGCCCCGAGGCGACGGGTGCAGTGGGACGGAGCAGGCGCGGAGGCGTGTCCCCCCCGGACACCCGTGTCCCCTCTGTGTCCCCGGGCAGCTCCTGGCCCCGGCGGTGGTGGGGGAGGAGACCCCGGTGCAGGTGGTGTTCCAGAACCCTCTGCCCGACCCCCTCAGCGGCGCCACTCTGCGCATGGAGGGCGCCGGCATCTCCTGCCCCAAAGCCTTCCGCATGGGGTGAGTGCCACCGCGGGGGGACGGCAGCCACGGGGAGGGGACACCGACCACGGGGAGGGGACATCAGCCACGGGGAGGGGACACCGACCACGGGGAGGGGACATCAGCCACGGGGAGGGGACATCAGCCACGGGGAGGGGGACGCGGGTGTCCTGGAGGGGACACTGACCACGGGGAGGGGACATCAGCCACGGGGAGGGGACACCGACCACGGGGAGGGGACATCAGCCACGGGGAGGGGACATCAGCCACGGGGAGGGGGACGCGGGTGTCCTGGAGGGGACACCGACCACGGGGAGGGGACATCAGCCACGGGGAGGGGGACACGGGTGTCCTGGAGGGGACACCGACCACGGGGAGGGGACATCAGCCACGGGGAGGGGACATCAGCCACGGGGAGGGGGACACGGGTGTCCTGGAGGGGACACCGACCACAGGGAGGGGACATCAGTGGTTGGGGGGGACACAGAAGTCCAAGGAGGGGACAGCAGCCGTGGGGAGGGGACACCAGTGGTTGGGGGGGACAGCAGCCATGGGGAGGGGACACCGACCACGGGGAGGGGACATCAGTGGTCGGAGGGGACCCAGAAGTCCAAGGAGGGGACAGCAGCCATGGGGAGGGGACAGCAGCCATGGGGAGGGGACGCAGGCGTCCCGGCGCCCCCCAAAATCCCCGGGAGGGGACCCAAAATCCCAAGAAGGGACCCAAAATCTCGGGGAGGGGACCCAAAACTCCCGGGGGGGGACCCCAGGGGCGGGGAGGTGCCCCAGATGTCCTGGTGGCACCCAAAATCCCAGTGAAGGGCCCCAGAAAAACCCCCGGGGAGGGGACCCCGGCCGGGGCGTGTCCCCAGGGGGGCGTGTCCCCGGCCGGGGCGTGACCGGGCGTGGTCCCGCCGGCAGGTCGGTGGGGGCGGGGCAGACGGTGCGGCTGCGGCAGGCGGTGGTGCCCCTGCGCCCCGGGCGGCGGCGGTTGGTGGCGGCGCTGGAGAGTCCCCAACTGGGGCCCCTCCACGGCACCCTCCAGTTCGACGCCGCCCCGGCGCCCGCTGGGGGCGCTGGGAGCACTGGGAACACTGGGAGCCCCCCCCGGCGCCCCCGGAGAGGACGGCGGAGAGCACCACCCCCGGCCGGCAGCACCGGGGGGTGACGGGGGGGCACTGGGAAGGGGACTGGGGGCACTGGGAGGGCAGGGAGGGGGGACTGGGGGCACTGGGAGGGTGTGGAGGGGGGACTGGGGGCACTGGGAGGGTGACTGGGGGCACTGGGAGGGTGTGGAGGGGGGACTGGGGGCACTGGGAGGGTGACTGGGGGCACTGGGAGGGCAGGGAGGGGGGACTGGGGGCACTGGGAGGGTGACTGGGGTCACTGGGAGATGGTACTGGGAGCACTGGGAGGGTGACTGGGAACACTGTGACCAGGTTTGGTGTGTACTGGGAGTACTGGGAGGGCGAGTGGGGGCACTGGGACAGGGACTGGGGGCACTGGGAGGGCATGGAAGGGGTACTGGGAGCATGGCTGTGTGTACTGGGAGGGTGTGGAGGGGGTACTGGGAGCACTGGGAGGGTGACTGGGGGCACTGGGAGGGTGTGGAGGGGGTACTGGGAGCACTGGGGAGGTGACTGGCAAGACTGGGGCCAGGTCTGGTGTATACTGGGAGCACTGGGAGGGCAACTGGGGGCACTGGGGAGGGGGCACAGAGGGCCCACTGGGAGCACTGGGACCAGTATTTGGTGTACACTGGGAGCACTGGGGGGTCACTGGGAGCACTGGGGCCAGGCCTGGTGTATACTGGGAGCACTGGGGGAGCACTGGGAGCACTGGGACCAGGCCTGGTGTATACTGGGAGCACTGGGGGGTCACTGGGAGCACTGGGGCCAGGCCTGGTGTATACTGGGAGCACTGGGAGCGCACGGAGGCCGTACTGGGAGCACTGGGGGGGTCGCTGGGAGAGCCCCACCCCTCGCGGCGCTCCACTTTCCCCCCCTTTTTTGCCCCAAACCGCCCCAATGACGTCACCGACCCTCTCC
>NW_028127044.1:0-87264 GCF_965231255.1 Vanellus vanellus
GGTCCTCACTGCCTCCTGGAACCCCTTCAAAATGCCCCAGACAATTTGGCCCGCTCTGCCTTTTTGCGCACTCTATCCTGAAAAGCACATTTTTTCACTCTCGCAGCCTCCGCAGCAAAAAAGACAAACGTCCAGCTTTTTTGCCACAGCAAAGGTGCCAGCGGGGAAAAGTGATGCTGGTCCTCACTGCCTCCTGGAACCCCTTCAAATGCCCCAGACAATTTGGCCCTCTCTGCTTTCCTGCGCACTCTATCCTCAAAAGCACCTTTTTTCACTCTCGGCGGCGTTTGGAGCAAAAAGACAAAACGTCCAGCTTTTGCTGCCACAGCAAAGGTGCCAGCGGGGAAAAGTGATGCTATTCCTCACTGCCTCCTGGAACCCCTTCAAATGCCCCAGACAATTTGGCCCTCTCTGCTTTCCTGCGCACTCTATCCTCAAAAGCACCTTTTTTCACTCTCGGCGGCGTTTGGAGCAAAAAAGACAAACGTCCAGCTTTTGCTGCCACAGCAAAGGTGCCAGCGGGGAAAAGTGATGCTGGTCCTCACTGCATCCTGGAACCCCTTCAAATGCCCCAGACAATTTGGCCCTCTCTGCTTCCCTGCGCACTCTATCCTCAAAAGCAACTTTTTTCACTCTCGGCGGCCTCCGGAGCAAAAAAGACAAACGTCCAGCTTTTGCTGCCACAGCAAAGGTGCCAGCGGGGAAAAGTGATGCTATTTCTCACTGCCTCCCGGAACCCGTTCAAATGCCTCGCACCAATTTGGCCCTCTCTGCTTTCCTGCGCACTCTATCCTCAAAAGCACCTTTTTTCACTCTCGGCTGCCTCTGGAGCACAAAAGACAAACGTCTAGGTTTTGCTGCCACAGCAAAGTTGCCAGCAGGGAAAGTGATGCTGGTCCTCACTGCCTCCTGGAACCCCATCGAATGCCCCAGACAATTTGGCCCTCTCTGCTTTCCTGAGGACTCTATCCTCAAAAGCACCTTTTTTCACTCTCGGCGGCGTTTGGAGCAAAAAAGACAAACGTCCAGCTTTTGCTGCCACAGCAAAGGTGCCAGCGGGGAAAAGTGATGCTGGTCCTCACTGCCTCCTGGAATCCCTTCAAATGCCTCGCACAATTTGGCCCTCTCTGCTTTCCTGTGCACTCTATCCTCAAAAGTACCTTTTTTCACTCTCGGCGGCGTTTAGAGTAAAAAAGAGAAACGTTCAGCTTTTGCTGCCACAGCAAAGGTGCCAGCGGGGAAAAGTGATGCTGGTCCTCACTGCCTCCTGGAACCCCTTCAAATGCCCCAGACAATTTGCCCTCTCTGCTTTCCTGCGCACTCTATCCTCAAAAGCACCTTTTTTTTCACTTTTAGCGGTGTTAGGCGCAAAAAAGACAAACGTCCAGCTTTTGCTGCCACAGCAAAGGTGCCATCGGGGAAAAGTGATGCTGGTCCTCACTGCCTCCTGGAACCCTTTTCAAATACCCCAGACAATTTGGCCCTCTCTGCTTTCCTGCGCACTCTGTCCTCAAAAGCACCTTTTTTCACTCTCGGCGGCCTCCGGAGCAAAAAAAGACAAACGTCCAGCTTTTCCTGCCACAGCAAAGGTGCCAGCGGGGAAAAGTCATGCTGGTCCTCACTGCCTCCTGGAACCCCTTCAAATGCCTCGCACAATTTGGCCCTCTCTGCTTTCCTGCGCACTCTATCCTCAAAAGCACCTTTTTTCACTTTCTGCATTGTTTGGAGCAAAAAAGAGAAACGTCAGCTTTTGCTGCCAGAGCAAATGTCCCAGCGGGGAAAAGTGATGCTGGTCCTCACTGCCTCCTGGAACCCCTTCAAATGCCCCAGACATTTGGCCCTCTCTGCTTTCCTGCGCACTCTATCCTCAAAAGCAACTTTTTTCAATCTCGGCGGCGTTTGGAGGCAAAAAGAGAAACGTTCAGCTTTTGCTGCCACAGCAAAGGTGCCAACGGGGAAAAGTGATGCTGGTCCTCACTGCCTCCTGGAACCCCTTCAAATGCCCCAGACAATTTGGCCCTCTCTGCTTTCCTGCGCACTCTATCCTCAAAAGCAACTTTTTTCACTCTCGGCGGCCTCCGGAGCAAAAAAGACAAACGTCCAGCTTTTGCTGCCACAGCAAGGTGCCAGCGGGGAAAAGTCATGCTGGTCCTCACTGCCTCCTGGAACCCCTTCAAATGCCCCAGACAATTTGGCCCTCTCTGCTTTCCTGCGCACTCTATCCCTCAAAAGCACCTTTATTCACTCTCGGCGGCCTTTGGAGAAAAAAAGACAAACGTCTAGGTTTTGCTGCCACAGCAAAGTTGCCAGCGGGGAAAAGTGATGCTGGTCCTCACTGCCTCCTGGAACCCCTTCAAATGCCCCAGACAATTTGGCCCTCTCTGCTTTCCTTCGCACTCTATCCTCAAAAGCACCATTTTCTCACTTTTAGCGGAGTAGGCGCAAAAAGACAAACGTCCAGCTTTTGCTGCCACAGCAAAGGTGCCAGGCGGGGAAAAGTGATGCTGGTCCTCACTGCCTCCTGGAACCCCTTCAAATGCCCTAGACAATTTGGCCCTCTCTGCTTTCCTTCGCACTCTATCCTCAAAAGCACCTTTTTTCACTTTAGCGGTGTTAGGCGCAAAAAAGACAAACGTTCCAGCTTTTGCTGCCACAGCAAAGGTGCCAGCGGAGAAAAGTGATGCTCGTCCTCACTGCCTCCAGGAACCCTTTCAAATGCCCCAGACAATTTGGTCCTCTCTGCTTTCCTGCGCACTCTATCCTCAAAAGCAAATTTTTTCACTCTCGGCAGCCTCTGGAGCATAAAGACAAACGTCCAGCTTTTGCTGCCACAGCAAAGGTGCCAGCGGGGAAAAGTGATGCTTGTCCTCACTGCCTCCTGGAACCCCTTCAAATGCCTCGCACAATTTGGCCCTCTCTGCTTTCCTGCGCACTCTATCCTCAAAAGCACCTTTTTTCACTCTCGGCGGCCTCTGGAGCAAAAAAGACAAATGTCCAGCTTTTGCTGCCACAGCAAAGGTGCCAGCGGGGAAAAGTGATGCTGGTCCTCACTGCCTCCTGGAATCCCTTCAAATGCCCCAGACAATTTGGCCCTCTCTGCTTTCCTGTGCACTCTATCCTCAAAAGTACCTTTTTTCACTCTCGGCGGCGTTTAGAGCAAAAAAGACAAACGTCTAGGATGTGCTGCCACAGCAAAGTTGCCAGCCAGAAAAGTGATGCTGATCCTCACTGCATCTGAACCCCTTCAAATGCCCCAGACAATTTGGCCCGCTCTGCTTTTTTGCGCACTCTATCCTCAAAAGCAACTTTTTTCAATCTCGGCGGCGTTTGGAGCAAAAAAGAGAAATGTTCAGCTTTTGTTGCCACAGCAAAGGTGCCAACGGGGAAAAGTGATGCTGGTCCTCACTGCCTCCTGGAACCCCTTCAAATGCCCCAGACAATTTGGCCCTCTCTGCTTTCCTGCGCACTCTATCCTAAAAGCACCTTTTTTCACTCTCGGCGGCCTCCGGAGCAAAAAAGACAAACGTCCAGCTTTTGCTGCCACAGCAAAGGTGCCAGCGGGGAAAAGTGATGCTGATCCTCACTGCCTCCTGGAACCCCTTCAAATGCCCCAGACAATTTGGCCCTCTCTGCTTTCCTGCGCACTCTATCCTCAAAGCACCTTTTTTCACTCTCGGCGGCCTCTGGAGCAAAAAAGACAAACGTTTAGGTTTTGCTGCCACAGCAAAGTTGCCAGCGGGGAAAAGTGATGCTGGTCCTCACTGCCTCCTGGAACCCCTTCAAATGCCCCAGACAATTTGGCCCTCTCTGCATTCCTTCGCACTCTATCCTCAAAGCACCTTTTTTCACTTTTAGCGGTGTTAGGCGCAAAAAAGACAAACGTCCAGCTTTTGCTGCCACAGCAAAGGTGCCAGCGGGGAAAAGTGATGCTGGTCCTCACTGCCTCCTGGAACCCCTACAAATACCCCAGACAATTTGGCCCTCTCTGCTTTCCTTCGCACTCTATCCTCAAAGCACCTTTTTTTCACTTTAGCGGTGTTAGCGCAAAAAGACAAACGTCCAGCTTTTGCTGCCACAGCAAAGGTGCCAGCGGAGAAAAGTGATGCTGGTCCTCACTGCCTCCTGGAACCCTTTCAAATGCCCCAGACAATTTGGCCCTCTCTGCTTTCCTGCGCACTCTATCCTCAAAAGCAAATTTTTTCACTCTCGGCGGCCTCTGGAGCATAAAGACAAACGTCCAGCTTTTGCTGCCACAGCAAAGGTGCCAGCGGGGAAAAGTGATGCTATTCCTCACTGCCTCCTGGAACCCCTTCAAATGCCTCGCACAATTTGGCCCTCTCTGCTTTCCTGCGCACTCTATCCTCAAAAGCACCTTTTTTCACTCTCGGCGGCCTCTGGAGCAAAAAGACAAACGTCTAGGTTTTGCTGCCACAGCAAAGGTGCCAGCGGGGAAAAGTGATGCTATTCCTCACTGCCTCCTGGAACCCCTTCAAATGCCTCGCACAATTTGGCCCTCTCTGCTTTCCTGCGCACTCTATCCTCAAAAGCACCTTTTTTCACTCTCGGCGGCCTCTGGAGCAAAAAGACAAAACGTCCAGCTTTTGCTGCCACAGCAAAGGTGCCAGCGGGGAAAAGTGATGCTGGTCCTCACTGCCTCCTGGAATCCCTTCAAATGCCCCAGACAATTTGGCCCTCTCTGCTTTCCTGTGCACTCCATCCTCAAAAGTACCTTTTTTCACTCTCGGCGGCGTTTAGAGCAAAAATACAAACGTCTAGGATTTGCTGCCACAGCAAAGTTGCCAGCCAGGAAAAGTGATGCTGATCCTCACTGCATACTGGAATCCCTTCAAATGCCCCAGACAATTTGGCCCGCTCTGGTTTTTTGCGCACTCTATCCTCAAAAGCAACTTTTTTCAATCTCGGCGGCGTTTGGAGCAGAAAAGAGAAACGTTCAGCTTTGCTGCCACAGCAAAGGTGCCAACGGGGAAAAGTGATGCTGGTCCTCACTGCCTCCTGGAACCCCTTCAAATGCCCCAGACAATTTGGCCCTCTCTGCTTTCCTGCGCACTCTATCCTCAAAAGCACTTTTTCACTCTCGGCGGCCTCCGGAGCAAAAAAGACAAACGTCCAGCTTTTGCTGCCACAGCAAAGGTGCCAGCGGGCAAAAGTCATGTTGGTCCTCACTGCCTCCTGGAACCCCTTCAAATGCCCAGACAATTTGGCCCTCTCTGCTTTCCTGCGCACTCTATCCTCAAAAGAAACTTTTTTCAATCTCGGCGGCGTTTGGAGCAAAAAAGACAAACGTCCAGCTTTTGCTGCCAGAGCAAAGGTCCCAGCGGGGAAAAGTGATGCTGGTCCTCACTGCCTCCTGGAACCCCTTCAATTGCCTCACACAATTTGGCCCTCTCTGCTTTCCTGCGCGCTCTATCCTCAAAAGCACCTTTTTCACTTTCTGCATTGTTTGGAGCAAAAAAGACAAACGTCCAGCTTTTGCTGCCACAGCAAAGGTGCCAGCGGGGAAAGTGATGCTGATCCTCACTGCCTCCTGGAACCCCTTGAAATGCCTCGCACAATTTGGCCCTCTCTGCTTTCCTGCGCACTCTATCCTCAAAAGCACTTTTTCACTCTCGGCGGCCTCTGGAGCAAAAAAGACAAACGTCTAGGTTTTGCTGCCACAGCAAAGTTGCCAGCGGGGAAAAGTGATGCTGGTCCTCACTGCCTCCTGGAACCCCTTCAAATGCCCCAGACAATTTGGCCCTCTCTGCTTTCCTTCGCACTCTATCCTCAAAAGCACCTTTTTTTCAATTTTTAGCGGTGTTAGGCGCAAAAAAGACAAACGTCCAGCTTTTGCTGCCACAGCAAACGTGCCAGCGGGGAAAAGTGATGCTGGTCCTCACTGCCTCCTGGAACCCCTACAAATGCCCCAGACAATTTGGCCCTCTCTGCTTTCCTTCGCACTCTATCCTCAAAAGCACCTTTTTTTCACTTTTAGCGGTGTTAGGCGCAAAAAAGACAAACGTCCAGCTTTTGCTGCCACAGCAA
This sequence comes from Vanellus vanellus, assembly GCF_965231255.1. Classification (NCBI taxonomy): domain Eukaryota; kingdom Metazoa; phylum Chordata; class Aves; order Charadriiformes; family Charadriidae; genus Vanellus; species Vanellus vanellus. The sequence continues at coordinate 6,043 of NW_028127044.1, forward strand.
AGGTGCCAGCGGAGAAAAGTGATGCTCGTCCTCACTGCCTCCTGGAACCCTTTCAAATGCCCCAGACAATTTGGCCCTCTCTGCTTTCCTGCGCACTCTATCCTCAAAAGCAAATTTTTTCACTCTCGGCGGCCTCTGGAGCATAAAGACAAACGTCCAGCTTTTGCTGCCACAGCAAAGGTGCCAGCGGGGAAAAGTGATGCTATTCCTCACTGCCTCCTGGAACCCCTTCAAATGCCTCGCACAATTTGGCCCTCTCTGCTTTCCTGCGCACTCGATCCTCAAAAGCACCTTTTTTCACTCTCGGCGGCCTCTGGAGCAAAAAAGACATACGTCTAGATTTTGCTGCCACAGCAAAGGTGCCAGCGGGGAAAAGTGATGCTATTCCTCACTGCCTCCTGGAACCCCTTCAAATGCCTCGCACAATTTGGCCCTCTCTGCTTTCCTGCGCAATCTATCCTCAAAAGCACCTTTTTTCACTCTCGGCAGCCTCTGGAGCAAAAAAGACAAACGTCCAGCTTTTGCTGCCACAGCAAAGGTGCCAGCGGGGAAAAGTGATGCTATTCCTCACTGCCTCCTGGAACCCCTTCAAATGCCCCAGACAATTTGGCCCTCTCTGCTTTCCTGCGCACTCTATCCTCAAAAGCACCTTTTTTTCACTTTTAGCGGTGGTAGGCGCAAAAAAGACAAACGTCCAGCTTTTGCTGCCACAGCAAAGGTGCCAGCGGGGAAAAGTGATGCTGGTCCTCACTGCCTCCTGGAACCCCTTCAAATGCCCCAGACAATTTGGCCCTCTCTGCTTTCCTGAGCACTCTATCCTCAAAAGCAAATTTTTCTCTCTCGGCGGCGTTTGGAGGAAAAAAGACAAACGTCCAGCTTTGGCTACAACAGCAAAGGTGCCAGCGGGGAAAAGTGATGCTGGTCCTCACTGCCTCCTGGAACCCCTTCAAATGCCCCAGACAATTTGGCCCTCTCTGCTTTCCTGCGCACTCTGTCCTCAAAAGTACCTTTTTACATTCTCAGCGGCGTTTGGAGCAAAAAAGACAAACGTCCAGCTTTTGCTGCCACAGGAAAGGAACCAGTGGGGAAAAGTGATGCTCGTCCTCACTGCCTCCTGGAACCCTTTCAAATTCCCCAGACAATTTGGCCCTCTCTGCTTTCCTGCGCACTCTATCCTCAAAAGACACTTTTTTCACTCTGGGCGGCGTTTGGAGCAAAAAAGACAAACGTCCAGCTTTTGCTGCCACAGCAAAGGTGCCAGCGGGGAAAAGTGATGCTGGTCCTCACTGCCTCCTGGAACCCCTTCAAATGCCCCAGACAATTTGGCCCTCTCTGCTTTCCTGTGCACTCTATCCTCTAAAAGTACCTTTTTTCACTGTCGGCGGCGTTTAGAGCAAAAAAGACAAACGTCTAGGATTTGCTGCCACAGCAAAGTTGCCAGCCAGGAAAAGTGATGCTGATCCTCACTGCATCCTGGAACCCCTTCAAATGCCCCAGACAATTTGGCCCTCTCTGCTTTCCTGCGCACTCTATCATCAAAAGCAACTTTTTTCACTCTCGGCGGCGTTTGGAGCAAAAAATGAAACGTCCAGCTTTTGCTGCCACAGCAAAGGTGCCAAAGGGGAAAAGTGATGCTGGTCCTCACTGCCTCCTGGAACCCCTTCAAATGCCCCAGACAATTTGGCCCTCTCTGCTTTCCTTCGCACTCTATCCTCAAAAGCACCTTTTTTTCACTTTTAGCGGTGTTAGGCGCAAAAAAGACAAACGTCCAGCTTTTGCTGCCACAGCAAAGGTGCCTGCGGGGAAAAGTGATGCTGGTCCTCACTGCCTCCTGGAACCCCTTCAAATGCCCCAGACAATTTGGCCCTCTCTGCTTTCCTGAGGACTCTATCCTCAAAAGCAGCTTTTTTCACTTTCGGCGCTGTCTGGAGCAAAAAAGACAAACGTCCAGCTTTTGCTGCCACAGCAAAGGCGCCAGCGGGGACAAGTGATGCTGGTTCTCACTGCCTCCTGGAACCCCTTTAAATGCCCCATACAATTTGGCCCTCTCTGCTTTCCTGCGGACTCTATCCTCAAAAGCACCTTTTTTCACTTTCTGCATTGTTTGGAGCAAAAAAGACAAACGTCTAGGATTTGCTGCCACAGCAAAGTTGCCAGCCAGGAAAAGTGATGCTGATCCTCACTGCATCCTGGAACCCCTTCAAATGCCCCAGAAAATTTGGCCCTCTCTGCTTTCCTGCGCACTCTATCCTCAAAAGCAACTTTTTTCACTCTCGGCGGCCTCCGGAGCAAAAAAGACAAACGTCCAGCTTTTGCTGCCACAGCAAAGGTGCCAGCGGGGAAAAGTGATGCTGGTCCTCACTGCCTCCTGGAACCCCTTCAAATGCCCCAGACAATTTGTCCCTCTCTGCTTTCCTGCGCACTCTATCCTCAAAAGCAACTTTTTTCACTCTCGGCGGCCTCCGGAGCAAAAAAGACAAACGTCCAGCTTTTGCTGCCACAGCAAAGGTGCCAGCGGGGAAAAGTGATGCTGGTCCTCACTGCCTCCTGGAACCCCTTCAAATGCCTCGCACAATTTGGCCCTCTCTGCTTTCCTGTGCACTCTATCCTCAAAAGTACCTTTTCTCATTCTCGGCGGCGTTTGGAGAAAAAAAGACAAACGTCTAGGATTTGCTGCCACAGCAAAGTTGCCAGCCAGGAAAAGTGATGCTGATCTTCACTGCCTCCTGGAAGCCCTTCAAATGCCTCGCACAATTTGGCCCTCTCTGCTTTCCTGCGCGCTCTATCCTCAAAAGCACCTTTTTTCACTCTCGGCGGCCTCTGGAGCTAAAAAGACAAACGTCTAAGTTTTGTTGCCACAGCAAAGTTGCCAGCGGGGAAAAGTGATGCTGGTCCTCACTGCCTCCTGGAACCCCATCGAATGCCCCAGACAATTTGGCCCTCTCTGCTTTCCTGCGCACTCTATCCTCAAAAGCAACTTTTTTCAATCTCGGCGGCGTTTGGAGCAAAAAAGAGAAACGTCCAGCTTTTGCTGCCACAGCAAAGGTGCCAGCGGGGAAAAGTGATGCTGGTCCTCACTGCCTCCTGGAACCCCTTCAAATGCGCCAGACAATTTGGCCCTCTCTGCTTTCCTGCGCACTCTATCCTCAAAAGCATCTTTTTTCACTCTCGGCGGCGTTTGGAGCAAAAAAGACAAACGTCCAGCTTTTGCTGCCAGAGCAAAGGTCCCAGCGGGGAAAAGTGATGCTGGTCCTCACTGCCTCCTGGAACCCCTTCAAATGCCTCACACAATTTGGCCCTCTCTGCTTTCATGCGCACTCTATCCTCAAAAGCACCTTTTTTCACTTTCTGCAGTGTTTGGAGCAAAAAAGACAAATGTCTAGGTTTTGCTGCAACAGCAAAGTTGCCAGCGGGGAAAAGTGATGCTGGTCCTCACTGCCTCCTGGAACCCCATCGAATGCCCCAGACAATTTGGCCCTCTCTGCTTTCCTGTGCACTCTATCCTCAAAAGCACCTTTTTTCACTCTCCGCGGCGTTTGGAGCAAAAAAGACAAACGTCCAGCTTTTGCTGCCACAGCAAAGGTGCCAGCGGGGAAAAGTCATGCTGGTCCTCACTGCCTCCTGGAACCCCTTCCAATGCCCCAGACAATTTGGCCCTCTCTGCTTTCCTGCGCACTCTATCCTCAAAAGCAACTTTTTTCACTCACGGCGGCGTTTGGAGCAAAAAAGACAAACGTCCAACTTTTGCTGCCAGAGCAAAGGTCCCAGGGGGAAAAGTGATGCTGGTCCTCACTGCCTCCTGGAACCCCTTCAAATGCCCCAGACAATTTGGCCCTCTCTGCTTTCATGCGCGCTCTATCGTCAAAAGCACCTTTTTTCACTTTCTGCATTGTTTGGAGCAAAAAAGACAAACGTCTAGGTTTTGCTGCCACAGCAAATTTGCGCGCGGGGAAAAGTGATGCTGGTCCTCACTGCCTCCTGGAACCCCTTCAAATGCCCCAGACAATTTGGCCCTCTCTGCTTTCCTGCGCACTCTATCCTCAAAAGCACCTTTTTTCACTCTCGGCGACGTTTGGAGCAAAAAAGACAAACGTCCAGCTTTTGCTGCCACAGCAAAGTTGCCAGCGGGGAAAAGTGATGCTGGTTCTCACTGCCTCCTGGAACCCCTTCAAATGCCCCAGACAATTTGGCCCTCTCTGCTTTCCTGCGCACTCTATCCTCAAAAGCACCTTTTTTTAACTTTTAGCGGTGTTTGGACGAAAAAAGACAAACGTCCAGCTTTTGCTGCCACAGCAAAGGTGCCAGCGGGGAAAAGTGATGCTGGTCCTCACTGCCTCCTGGAACCCCTTCAAATGCCCCAGACAATTTGGCCCGCTCTGCCTTTTTGCGCACTCTATCCTGAAAAGCACATTTTTTCACTCTCGCAGCCTCCGCAGCAAAAAAGACAAACGTCCAGCTTTTTTTGCCACAGCAAAGGTGCCAGCGGGGAAAAGTGATGCTGGTCCTCACTGCCTCCTGGAACCCCTTCAAATGCCCCAGACAATTTGGCCCTCTCTGCTTTCCTGCGCACTCTATCCTCAAAAGCACCTTTTTTCACTCTCGGCGGCGTTTGGAGCAAAAAAGACAAACGTCCAGCTTTTGCTGCCACAGCAAAGGTGCCAGCGGGGAAAAGTGATGCTATTCCTCACTGCCTCCTGGAACCCCTTCAAATGCCCCAGACAATTTGGCCCTCTCTGCTTTCCTGCGCACTCTATCCTCAAAAGCACCTTTTTTCACTCTCGGCGGCGTTTGGAGCAAAAAAGACAAACGTCCAGCTTTTGCTGCCACAGCAAAGGTGCCAGCGGGGAAAAGTGATGCTGGTCCTCACTGCATCCTGGAACCCCTTCAAATGCCCCAGACAATTTGGCCCTCTCTGCTTCCCTGCGCACTCTATCCTCAAAAGCAACTTTTTTCACTCTCGGCGGCCTCCGGAGCAAAAAAGACAAACGTCCAGCTTTTGCTGCCACAGCAAAGGTGCCAGCGGGGAAAAGTGATGCTATTTCTCACTGCCTCCCGGAACCCGTTCAAATGCCTCGCACAATTTGGCCCTCTCTGCTTTCCTGCGCACTCTATCCTCAAAAGCACCTTTTTTCACTCTCGGCTGCCTCTGGAGCACAAAAGACAAACGTCTAGGTTTTGCTGCCACAGCAAAGTTGCCAGCAGGGAAAAGTGATGCTGGTCCTCACTGCCTCCTGGAACCCCATCGAATGCCCCAGACAATTTGGCCCTCTCTGCTTTCCTGAGGACTCTATCCTCAAAAGCACCTTTTTTCACTCTCGGCGGCGTTTGGAGCAAAAAAGACAAACGTCCAGCTTTTGCTGCCACAGCAAAGGTGCCAGCGGGGAAAAGTGATGCTGGTCCTCACTGCCTCCTGGAATCCCTTCAAATGCCTCGCACAATTTGGCCCTCTCTGCTTTCCTGTGCACTCTATCCTCAAAAGTACCTTTTTTCACTCTCGGCGGCGTTTAGAGTAAAAAAGAGAAACGTTCAGCTTTTGCTGCCACAGCAAAGGTGCCAGCGGGGAAAAGTGATGCTGGTCCTCACTGCCTCCTGGAACCCCTTCAAATGCCCCAGACAATTTGGCCCTCTCTGCTTTCCTGCGCACTCTATCCTCAAAAGCACCTTTTTTTCACTTTTAGCGGTGTTAGGCGCAAAAAAGACAAACGTCCAGCTTTTGCTGCCACAGCAAAGGTGCCATCGGGGAAAAGTGATGCTGGTCCTCACTGCCTCCTGGAACCCTTTCAAATACCCCAGACAATTTGGCCCTCTCTGCTTTCCTGCGCACTCTGTCCTCAAAAGCACCTTTTTTCACTCTCGGCGGCCTCCGGAGCAAAAAAGACAAACGTCCAGCTTTTCCTGCCACAGCAAAGGTGCCAGCGGGGAAAAGTCATGCTGGTCCTCACTGCCTCCTGGAACCCCTTCAAATGCCTCGCACAATTTGGCCCTCTCTGCTTTCCTGCGCACTCTATCCTCAAAAGCACCTTTTTTCACTTTCTGCATTGTTTGGAGCAAAAAAGAGAAACGTCCAGCTTTTGCTGCCAGAGCAAAGGTCCCAGCGGGGAAAAGTGATGCTGGTCCTCACTGCCTCCTGGAACCCCTTCAAATGCCCCAGACAATTTGGCCCTCTCTGCTTTCCTGCGCACTCTATCCTCAAAAGCAACTTTTTTCAATCTCGGCGGCGTTTGGAGCAAAAAAGAGAAACGTTCAGCTTTTGCTGCCACAGCAAAGGTGCCAACGGGGAAAAGTGATGCTGGTCCTCACTGCCTCCTGGAACCCCTTCAAATGCCCCAGACAATTTGGCCCTCTCTGCTTTCCTGCGCACTCTATCCTCAAAAGCAACTTTTTTCACTCTCGGCGGCCTCCGGAGCAAAAAAGACAAACGTCCAGCTTTTGCTGCCACAGCAAAGGTGCCAGCGGGGAAAAGTCATGCTGGTCCTCACTGCCTCCTGGAACCCCTTCAAATGCCCCAGACAATTTGGCCCTCTCTGCTTTCCTGCGCACTCTATCCTCAAAAGCACCTTTATTCACTCTCGGCGGCCTTTGGAGAAAAAAAGACAAACGTCTAGGTTTTGCTGCCACAGCAAAGTTGCCAGCGGGGAAAAGTGATGCTGGTCCTCACTGCCTCCTGGAACCCCTTCAAATGCCCCAGACAATTTGGCCCTCTCTGCTTTCCTTCGCACTCTATCCTCAAAAGCACCATTTTCTCACTTTTAGCGGAGTTAGGCGCAAAAAAGACAAACGTCCAGCTTTTGCTGCCACAGCAAAGGTGCCAGCGGGGAAAAGTGATGCTGGTCCTCACTGCCTCCTGGAACCCCTTCAAATGCCCTAGACAATTTGGCCCTCTCTGCTTTCCTTCGCACTCTATCCTCAAAAGCACCTTTTTTCACTTTTAGCGGTGTTAGGCGCAAAAAAGACAAACGTCCAGCTTTTGCTGCCACAGCAAAGGTGCCAGCGGAGAAAAGTGATGCTCGTCCTCACTGCCTCCAGGAACCCTTTCAAATGCCCCAGACAATTTGGCCCTCTCTGCTTTCCTGCACACTCTATCCTCAAAAGCAAATTTTTTCACTCTCGGCAGCCTCTGGAGCATAAAGACAAACGTCCAGCTTTTGCTGCCACAGCAAAGGTGCCAGCGGGGAAAAGTGATGCTATTCCTCACTGCCTCCTGGAACCCCTTCAAATGCCTCGCACAATTTGGCCCTCTCTGCTTTCCTGCGCACTCTATCCTCAAAAGCACCTTTTTTCACTCTCGGCTGCCTCTGGAGCAAAAAAGACAAACGTCTAGGTTTTGCTGCCACAGCAAAGTTGCCAGCGGGGAAAAGTGATGCTGGTCCTCACTGCCTCCTGGAACCCCATCGAATGCTCCAGATAATTTGGCCCTCTCTGCTTTCCTGCGCACTCTATCCTCCTAAGCACCTTTTTTCACTCTCGGCGGCGTTTGGAGCAAAAAAGACAAACGTCCAGCTTTTGCTGCCACAGCAAAGGTGCCAGCGCGGAAAAGTGATGCTGGTCCTCACTGCGTCCTGGAACCCCTTCAAATGCCCCAGACAATTTGGCCCTCTCTGCTTTCCTGCGCACTCTATCCTCAAAAGCAACTTTTTTCAATCTAGGCGGCGTTTGGAGCAAAAAAGAGAAACGTCCAGCTTTTGCTGCCACAGCAAAGGTGCCAACGGGGAAAAGTGATGCTGGTCCTCACTGCCTCCTGGAACCCCTTCAAATGCCCCAGACAATTTAGCCCTCTCTGCTTTCTTTCGCACTCTATCCTCAAAAGCACCTTTTTTTCACTTTTAGCGGTGTTAGGCGCAAAAAAGACAAACGTCCAGCTTTTGCTGCCACAGCAAAGGTGCCAGCGGGGAAAAGTGATGCTGGTCCTCACTGCCTCCTGGAACCCCTTCAAATGCCCCAGACAATTTGGCCCTCTCTGCTTTCCTGAGTACTCTATCCTCAAAAGCAAATTTTTCACTCTCGGCGGCGTTTGGAGCAAAAAAGACAAACGTCCAGCTTTTGCTGCCACAGCAAAGGTGCCAGCGGGGAAAAGTGATGCCGGTCCTCACTGCCTCCTGGAACCCCTTCAAATGCCTCACACAATTTGGCCCTCTCTGCTTTCCTGCGCACTCTATCCTCAAAAGCACCTTTTTTCACTTTCTGCATTGTTTGGAGCAAAAAAGACAAACGTCAGGGTTTTGCTGCCACAGCAAAGTTGCCAGCGGGGAAAAGTGATGCTGATCCTCACTGCCTCCTGGAACCCCTTCAAATGCCCCAGACAATTTGGCCCTCTCTGCTTTCCTGCGCACTCTCTCCTCAAAAGTACTTTTTACATTCTCGGCGGCGTTTGGAGCAAAAAAGACAAACGTCCAGCTTTTGCTGCCACAGCAAAGGAACCAGTGGGGAAAAGTGATGCTCGTCCACACTGCCTCCTGGAACCCTTTCAAATGCCCCAGACAATTTGGCCCTCTCTGCTTTCCTGCGGACTCTATCCTCAAAAGCACCTTTTTTCACTCTCGGCGACGTTTGGAGCAAAAAAGACAAACGTCCAGCTTTTGCTGCCACAGCAAAGGAACCAGTGGGGAAAAGTGATGCTCGTCCTCACTGCCTCCTGGAACCCCTTCAAATGCCCCAGACAATTTAGCCCTCTCTGCTTTCTTTCGCACTCTATCCTCAAAAGCAACTTTTTTTCACTTTTAGCGGTGTTAGGCGCAAAAAAGACAAACGTCCAGCTTTTGCTGCCACAGAAAAGGTGCCAGTGGGGAAAAGAGATGCTATTACTCACTGCCTCCTGGAACCCCTTCAAATGCCCCACACAATTTGGCCCTCTCTGCTTTCCTGCGCACTCTATCCTCAAAAGCACCTTTTTTCACTCTCGGCGACGTTTGGAGCAAAAAAGAAAAACGTCCAGCTTTTGCTGCCACAGCAAAGGTGCCAGCGGGGAAAAGTGATGCTGGTCCTCACTGCATCCTGGAACCCCTTCAAATGCCCCACACAATTTGGCCCTCTCTGCTTTCCTGTGCACTCCATCCTCAAAAGCACCTTTTTTCACTCTCTGCAGCGTTTGGAGCAAAAAAGAAAAACGTCTAGGATTTGCTGCCACAGCAAAGGTGCCAGCCAGGAAAAGTGATGCTGATCCTCACTGCCTCCTGGAACCCCTTCAAATGCCCCAGACAATCTGGCCCTCTCTGCTTTCCTGCGCACTCTATCCTCAAAAGCAATTTTTTTCAATCTGGGCGGCGTTTGGAGCAAAAAAGACAAACGTCCAGCTTTTGCTGCCACAGCAAAGGTGCCAACGGGGAAAAGTGATGCTGGTCCTCACTGCCTCCTGGAACCCCTTCAAATGCCTCACACAATTTGGCCCTCTCTGCTTTCCTGCGCACTCTATCCTCAAAAGCACCTTTTTTCACTCTCGGCAGCCTCCCCAGCAAAAAAGACAAACGTCCAGCTTTTGCTGCCACAGCAAAGGTGCCAGCAGGGAAAAGTCATGCTGGTCCTCACTGCCTCCTGGAACCCCTTCCAATGCCCCAGACAATTTGGCCCTCTCTGCTTTTCTGCGCACTCTATCCTCAAAAGCAACTTTTTTCACTCTCGGCAGCCTCCGCAGCAAAAAAGAGAAACGTCCAGCTTTTGCTGCCACAGCAAAGGTGCCAGCAGGGAAAAGTCATGCTGGTCCTCACTGCCTCCTGGAACCCCTTCAAATGCCACAGACAATTTGGCCCTCTCTGCTTTCCTGCGCACTCTATCCTCAAAAGCACCTTTTTTCACTCTCGGCAGCCTCTGCAGCAAAAAAGACAAACGTCCAGCTTTTGCTGCCACAGCAAAGGTGCCAGAGGGGAAAAGTCATGCTTGTCCTCACTGCCTCCTGGAACCCCTTCAAATGCCCCAGACAATTTGGCCCTCTCTGCTTTCCTGCGCACTCTATCCTCAAAAGCACCTTTTTTCACTCTCGGCAGCCTCCCCAGCAAAAAAGACAAACGTCCAGCTTTTGCTGCCACAGCAAAGGTGCCAGCGGGGAAAAGTAATGCTGGTCCTCACTGCCTCCTGGAACCCCTTCAAATGCTCCAGACAATTTGGCCCTCTCTGCTTTCCTGTGCACTCTATCCTCAAAAGCACTTTTTTTCACTCTCGGCAGCCTCCCCAGCAAAAAAGAAAAACGTCCAGCTTTTGCTGCCACAGTAAAGGTGCCAGCGGGGAAAAGTGATGCTGGTCCTCACTACCTCCTGGAACCCCTTCAAATGCCCCAGACAATTTGGCCCTCTCTTCTTTCCTGCGCACTCTATCCTCAAAAGCACCTTTTTTCACTCTCGGCAGCCTCCCCAGCAAAAAAGACAAACGTCCAGCTTTTGCTGCCACAGCAAAGGTGCCAGCGGGGAAAAGTCATGCTGGTCCTCACTGCCTCCTGGAACCCGTTCAAATTCCCCAGACAATTTGGCCCTCTCTGCTTTCCTGCGGACTCTATCCTCAAAAGCACCTTTTTTCACACTCGGCAGCCTCTGCAGCAAAAAAGACAAACGTCCAGCTTCTGCTGCCACATCAAAGGTGCCAGCGGGGAAAAGTCATGCTGGTCCTCACTGTCTCCTGGAACCCCTTCAAATGCCCCAGACAATTTGGCTCTAGCTGCTTTCCTGCGCACTCTATCCTCAAAAGCAACTTTTTTCAATCTCGGCGGCGTTTGGAGCAAAAAAGAGAAACGTCCAGCTTTTGCTGCCACAGCAAAGGTGCCAGCGGGGAAAAGTGATGCTGGTCCTCACTGCCTCCTGGAACCCCTTCAAATGCCCCAGACAATTTGGCCCTCTCTGCTTTCCTGCGCACTCTATCCTCAAAAGCATCTTTTTTCACTCTCGGCGGCGTTTGGAGCAAAAAAGACAAACGTCCAGCTTTTGCTGCCAGAGCAAAGGTCCCAGCGGGGAAAAGTGATGCTGGTCCTCACTGCCTCCTGGAACCCCTTCAAATGCCTCACACAATTTGGCCCTCTCTGCTTTCATGCGCACTCTATCCTCAAAAGCACCTTTTTTCACTTTCTGCATTGTTTGGAGCAAAAAAGACAAACGTCTAGGTTTTGCTGCCACAGCAAATTTGCGCGCGGGGAAAAGTGATGCTGGTCCTCACTGCCTCCTGGAACCCCTTCAAATGCCCCAGACAATTTGGCCCTCTCTGCTTTCCTGCGCACTCTATCCTCAAAAGCACCTTTTTTCACTCTCGGCGACGTTTGGAGCAAAAAAGACAAACGTCCAGCTTTTGCTGCCACAGCAAAGTTGCCAGCGGGGAAAAGTGATGCTGGTTCTCACTGCCTCCTGGAACCCCTTCAAATGCCCCAGACAATTTGGCCCTCTCTGCTTTCCTGCGCACTCTATCCTCAAAAGCACCTTTTTTTAACTTTTAGCGGTGTTTGGAGGAAAAAAGACAAACGTCCAGCTTTTGCTGCCACAGCAAAGGTGCCAGCGGGGAAAAGTGATGCTGGTCCTCACTGCCTCCTGGAACCCCTTCAAATGCCCCAGACAATTTGGCCCGCTCTGCCTTTTTGCGCACTCTATCCTGAAAAGCACATTTTTTCACTCTCGCAGCCTCAGCAGCAAAAAAGACAAACGTCCAGCTTTTGCTGCCACAGCAAAGGTGCCAGCGGGGAAAAGTGATGCTGGTCCTCACTGCCTCCTGGAACCCCTTCAAATGCCCCAGACAATTTGGCCCTCTCTGCTTTCCTGCGCACTCTATCCTCAAAAGCACCTTTTTTCACTCTCGGCGGCGTTTGGAGCAAAAAAGACAAACGTCCAGCTTTTGCTGCCACAGCAAAGGTGCCAGCGGGGAAAAGTGATGCTATTCCTCACTGCCTCCTGGAACCCCTTCAAATGCCCCAGACAATTTGGCCCTCTCTGCTTTCCTGCGCACTCTATCCTCAAAAGCACCTTTTTTCACTCTCGGCGGCGTTTGGAGCAAAAAAGACAAACGTCCAGCTTTTGCTGCCACAGCAAAGGTGCCAGCGGGGAAAAGTGATGCTGGTCCTCACTGCATCCTGGAACCCCTTCAAATGCCCCAGACAATTTGGCCCTCTCTGCTTTCCTGCGCACTCTATCCTCAAAAGCAACTTTTTTCACTCTCGGCGGCCTCCGGAGCAAAAAAGACAAACGTCCAGCTTTTGCTGCCACAGCAAAGGTGCCAGCGGGGAAAAGTGATGCTATTTCTCACTGCCTCCCGGAACCCGTTCAAATGCCTCGCACAATTTGGCCCTCTCTGCTTTCCTGCGCACTCTATCCTCAAAAGCACCTTTTTTCACTCTCGGCTGCCTCTGGAGCACAAAAGACAAACGTCTAGGTTTTGCTGCCACAGCAAAGTTGCCAGCAGGGAAAAGTGATGCTGGTCCTCACTGCCTCCTGGAACCCCATCGAATGCCCCAGACAATTTGGCCCTCTCTGCTTTCCTGAGGACTCTATCCTCAAAAGCACCTTTTTTCACTCTCGGCGGCGTTTGGAGCAAAAAAGACAAACGTCCAGCTTTTGCTGCCACAGCAAAGGTGCCAGCGGGGAAAAGTGATGCTGGTCCTCACTGCCTCCTGGAATCCCTTCAAATGCCTCGCACAATTTGGCCCTCTCTGCTTTCCTGTGCACTCTATCCTCAAAAGTACCTTTTTTCACTCTCGGCGGCGTTTAGAGTAAAAAAGAGAAACGTTCAGCTTTTGCTGCCACAGCAAAGGTGCCAGCGGGGAAAAGTGATGCTGGTCCTCACTGCCTCCTGGAACCCCTTCAAATGCCCCAGACAATTTGGCCCTCTCTGCTTTCCTGCGCACTCTATCCTCAAAAGCACCTTTTTTTCACTTTTAGCGGTGTTAGGCGCAAAAAAGACAAACGTCCAGCTTTTGCTGCCACAGCAAAGGTGCCATCGGGGAAAAGTGATGCTGGTCCTCACTGCCTCCTGGAACCCTTTCAAATACCCCAGACAATTTGGCCCTCTCTGCTTTCCTGCGCACTCTGTCCTCAAAAGCACCTTTTTTCACTCTCGGCGGCCTCCGGAGCAAAAAAGACAAACGTCCAGCTTTTCCTGCCACAGCAAAGGTGCCAGCGGGGAAAAGTCATGCTGGTCCTCACTGCCTCCTGGAACCCCTTCAAATGCCTCGCACAATTTGGCCCTCTCTGCTTTCCTGCGCACTCTATCCTCAAAAGCACCTTTTTTCACTTTCTGCATTGTTTGGAGCAAAAAAGAGAAACGTCCAGCTTTTGCTGCCAGAGCAAAGGTCCCAGCGGGGAAAAGTGATGCTGGTCCTCACTGCCTCCTGGAACCCCTTCAAATGCCCCAGACAATTTGGCCCTCTCTGCTTTCCTGCGCACTCTATCCTCAAAAGCACCTTTTTTCAATCTCGGCGGCGTTTGGAGCAAAAAAGAGAAACGTTCAGCTTTTGCTGCCACAGCAAAGGTGCCAACGGGGAAAAGTGATGCTGGTCCTCACTGCCTCCTGGAACCCCTTCAAATGCCCCAGACAATTTGGCCCTCTCTGCTTTCCTGCGCACTCTATCCTCAAAAGCAACTTTTTTCACTCTCGGCGGCGTTTGGAGCAAAAAAGACAAACGTCCAGCTTTTGCTGCCACAGCAAAGGTGCCAGCGGGGAAAAGTGATGCCGGTCCTCACTGCCTCCTGGAACCCCTTCAAATGCCTCACACAATTTGGCCCTCTCTGCTTTCCTGCGCACTCTATCCTCAAAAGCACCTTTTTTCACTTTCTGCATTGTTTGGAGCAAAAAAGACAAACGTCAGGGTTTTGCTGCCACAGCAAAGTTGCCAGCGGGGAAAAGTGATGCTGATCCTCACTGCCTCCTGGAACCCCTTCAAATGCCCCAGACAATTTGGCCCTCACTGCTTTCCTGCGCACTCTCTCCTCAAAAGTACTTTTTACATTCTCGGCGGCGTTTGGAGCAAAAAAGACAAACGTCCAGCTTTTGCTGCCACAGCAAAGGAACCAGTGGGGAAAAGTGATGCTCGTCCACACTGCCTCCTGCAACCCTTTCAAATGCCCCAGACAATTTGGCCCTCTCTGCTTTCCTGCGGACTCTATCCTCAAAAGCACCTTTTTTCACTCTCGGCGACGTTTGGAGCAAAAAAGACAAACGTCCAGCTTTTGCTGCCACAGCAAAGGAACCAGTGGGGAAAAGTGATGCTCGTCCTCACTGCCTCCTGGAACCCCTTCAAATGCCCCAGACAATTTAGCCCTCTCTGCTTTCTTTCGCACTCTATCCTCAAAAGCAACTTTTTTTCACTTTTAGCGGTGTTAGGCGCAAAAAAGACAAACGTCCAGCTTTTGCTGCCACAGAAAAGGTGCCAGTGGGGAAAAGAGATGCTATTACTCACTGCCTCCTGGAACCCCTTCAAATGCCCCACACAATTTGGCCCTCTCTGCTTTCCTGCGCACTCTATCCTCAAAAGCACCTTTTTCACTCTCGGCGACGTTTGGAGCAAAAAAGAAAAACGTCCAGCTTTTGCTGCCACAGCAAAGGTGCCAGCGGGGAAAAGTGATGCTGGTCCTCACTGCATCCTGGAACCCCTTCAAATGCCCCACACAATTTGGCCCTCTCTGCTTTCCTGTGCACTCCATCCTCAAAAGCACCTTTTTCACTCTCTGCAGCGTTTGGAGCAAAAAAGAAAAACGTCTAGGATTTGCTGCCACAGCAAAGGTGCCAGCCAGGAAAAGTGATGCTGATCCTCACTGCCTCCTGGAACCCCTTCAAATGCCCCAGACAATCTGGCCCTCTCTGCTTTCCTGCGCACTCTATCCTCAAAGCAATTTTTTTCATCTGGGCGGCGTTTGGAGCAAAAAAGACAAACGTCCAGCTTTTGCTGCCACAGCAAAGGTGCCAACGGGGAAAAGTGATGCTGGTCCTCACTGCCTCCTGGAACCCCTTCAAATGCCTCACACAATTTGGCCCTCTCTGCTTTCCTGCGCACTCTATCCTCAAAAGCACCTTTTTTCACTCTCGGCAGCCTCCCCAGCAAAAAGACAAACGTCCAGCTTTTGCTGCCACAGCAAAGGTGCCAGCAGGGAAAAGTCATGCTGGTCCTCACTGCCTCCTGGAACCCCTTCCAATGCCCCAGACAATTTGGCCCTCTCTGCTTTTCTGCGCACTCTATCCTCAAAAGCAACTTTTTTCACTCTCGGCAGCCTCCGCAGCAAAAAAGAGAAACGTCCAGCTTTGCTGCCACAGCAAGGTGCCAGCAGGGAAAAGTCATGCTGGTCCTCACTGCCTCCTGGAACCCCTTCAAATGCCCCAGACAATTTGGCCCTCTCTGCTTTCCTGCGCACTCTATCCTCAAAAGCACCTTTTTTTCACTTCTCGGCAGCCTCTGCAGCAAAAAGACAAACGTCCAGCTTTTGCTGCCACAGCAAAGGTGCCAGAGGGGAAAAAGTCATGCTTGTCCTCACTGCCTCCTGGAACCCCTTCAAATGCCCCAGACCAATTTGGCCCTCTCTGCTTTTCCCTGCGCACTCTATCCTCAAAAGCACCTTTTTTCACTCTCGGCAGCCTCCCCAGCAAAAAGACAAACGTCCAGCTTTTGCTGCCACAGCAAAGGTGCCAGCGGGGAAAAGTAATGCTGGTCCTCACTGCCTCCTGGAACCCCTTCAAATGCTCCAGACAATTTGGCCCTCTCTGCTTTCCTGTGCACTCTATCCTCAAAAGCACTTTTTTTCACTCTCGGCAGCCTCCCCAAGCAAAAAGAAAAAACGTCCAGCTTTTGCTGCCACAGTAAAGGGTGCCAGCGGGGAAAAGTGATGCTGGTCCTCACTACCCTCCTGGAAACCCCCTTTCAAATGCCGACAATTTGGCCCTCTCTTCTTTCCTGCGCACTCTATCCTCAAAAGCACCTTTTTTCACTCTCGGCAGCCTCCCCAGCAAAAAAGACAAACGTCCAGCTTTTGCTGCCACAGCAAAGGTGCCAGCGGGGAAAAGTCATGCTGGTCCTCACTGCCTCCTGGAACCCGTTCAAATTCCCCAGACAATTTGGCCCTCTCTGCTTTCCTGCGGACTCTATCCTCAAAAGCACCTTTTTTCACACTCGGCAGCCTCTGCAGCAAAAAAGACAAACGTCCAGCTTCTGCTGCCACAGCAAAGGTGCCAGCGGGGAAAAGTCATGCTGGTCCTCACTGTCTCCTGGAACCCCTTCAAATGCCCCAGACAATTTGGCTCTAGCTGCTTTCCTGCGCACTCTATCCTCAAAAGCAACTTTTTTCAATCTCGGCGGCGTTTGGAGCAAAAAAGAGAAACGTCCAGCTTTTGCTGCCACAGCAAAGGTGCCAGCGGGGAAAAGTGATGCTGGTCCTCACTGCCTCCTGGAACCCCTTCAAATGCCCCAGACAATTTGGCCCTCTCTGCTTTCCTGCGCACTCTATCCTCAAAAGCATCTTTTTTCACTCTCGGCGGCGTTTGGAGCAAAAAAGACAAACGTCCAGCTTTTGCTGCCAGAGCAAAGGTCCCAGCGGGGAAAAGTGATGCTGGTCCTCACTGCCTCCTGGAACCCCTTCAAATGCCTCACACAATTTGGCCCTCTCTGCTTTCATGCGCACTCTATCCTCAAAAGCACCTTTTTTCACTTTCTGCATTGTTTGGAGCAAAAAAGACAAACGTCTAGGTTTTGCTGCCACAGCAAATTTGCGCGCGGGGAAAAGTGATGCTGGTCCTCACTGCCTCCTGGAACCCCTTCAAATGCCCCAGACAATTTGGCCCTCTCTGCTTTCCTGCGCACTCTATCCTCAAAAGCACCTTTTTTCACTCTCGGCGACGTTTGGAGCAAAAAAGACAAACGTCCAGCTTTTGCTGCCACAGCAAAGTTGCCAGCGGGGAAAAGTGATGCTGGTTCTCACTGCCTCCTGGAACCCCTTCAAATGCCCCAGACAATTTGGCCCTCTCTGCTTTCCTGCGCACTCTATCCTCAAAAGCACCTTTTTTTAACTTTTAGCGGTGTTTGGAGGAAAAAAGACAAACGTCCAGCTTTTGCTGCCACAGCAAAGGTGCCAGCGGGGAAAAGTGATGCTGGTCCTCACTGCCTCCTGGAACCCCTTCAAATGCCCCAGACAATTTGGCCCGCTCTGCCTTTTTGCGCACTCTATCCTGAAAAGCACATTTTTTCACTCTCGCAGCCTCCGCAGCAAAAAAGACAAACGTCCAGCTTTTGCTGCCACAGCAAAGGTGCCAGCGGGGAAAAGTGATGCTGGTCCTCACTGCCTCCTGGAACCCCTTCAAATGCCCCAGACAATTTGGCCCTCTCTGCTTTCCTGCGCACTCTATCCTCAAAAGCACCTTTTTTCACTCTCGGCGGCGTTTGGAGCAAAAAAGACAAACGTCCAGCTTTTGCTGCCACAGCAAAGGTGCCAGCGGGGAAAAGTGATGCTATTCCTCACTGCCTCCTGGAACCCCTTCAAATGCCCCAGACAATTTGGCCCTCTCTGCTTTCCTGCGCACTCTATCCTCAAAAGCACCTTTTTTCACTCTCGGCGGCGTTTGGAGCAAAAAAGACAAACGTCCAGCTTTTGCTGCCACAGCAAAGGTGCCAGCGGGGAAAAGTGATGCTGGTCCTCACTGCATCCTGGAACCCCTTCAAATGCCCCAGACAATTTGGCCCTCTCTGCTTTCCTGCGCACTCTATCCTCAAAAGCAACTTTTTTCACTCTCGGCGGCCTCCGGAGCAAAAAAGACAAACGTCCAGCTTTTGCTGCCACAGCAAAGGTGCCAGCGGGGAAAAGTGATGCTATTTCTCACTGCCTCCCGGAACCCGTTCAAATGCCTCGCACAATTTGGCCCTCTCTGCTTTCCTGCGCACTCTATCCTCAAAAGCACCTTTTTTCACTCTCGGCTGCCTCTGGAGCACAAAAGACAAACGTCTAGGTTTTGCTGCCACAGCAAAGTTGCCAGCAGGGAAAAGTGATGCTGGTCCTCACTGCCTCCTGGAACCCCATCGAATGCCCCAGACAATTTGGCCCTCTCTGCTTTCCTGAGGACTCTATCCTCAAAAGCACCTTTTTTCACTCTCGGCGGCGTTTGGAGCAAAAAAGACAAACGTCCAGCTTTTGCTGCCACAGCAAAGGTGCCAGCGGGGAAAAGTGATGCTGGTCCTCACTGCCTCCTGGAATCCCTTCAAATGCCCCAGACAATTTGGCCCTCTCTGCTTTCCTGTGCACTCTATCCTCAAAAGTACCTTTTTTCACTCTCGGCGGCGTTTAGAGTAAAAAAGAGAAACGTTCAGCTTTTGCTGCCACAGCAAAGGTGCCAGCGGGGAAAAGTGATGCTGGTCCTCACTGCCTCCTGGAACCCCTTCAAATGCCCCAGACAATTTGGCCCTCTCTGCTTTCCTGCGCACTCTATCCTCAAAAGCACCTTTTTTTCACTTTTAGCGGTGTTAGGCGCAAAAAAGACAAACGTCCAGCTTTTGCTGCCACAGCAAAGGTGCCATCGGGGAAAAGTAATGCTGGTCCTCACTGCCTCCTGGAACCCTTTCAAATACCCCAGACAATTTGGCCCTCTCTGCTTTCCTGCGCACTCTGTCCTCAAAAGCACCTTTTTTCACTCTCGGCGGCCTCCGGAGCAAAAAAGACAAACGTCCAGCTTTTCCTGCCACAGCAAAGGTGCCAGCGGGGAAAAGTCATGCTGGTCCTCACTGCCTCCTGGAACCCCTTCAAATGCCTCGCACAATTTGGCCCTCTCTGCTTTCCTGCGCACTCTATCCTCAAAAGCACCTTTTTTCACTTTCTGCATTGTTTGGAGCAAAAAAGAGAAACGTCCAGCTTTTGCTGCCAGAGCAAAGGTCCCAGCGGGGAAAAGTGATGCTGGTCCTCACTGCCTCCTGGAACCCCTTCAAATGCCCCAGACAATTTGGCCCTCTCTGCTTTCCTGCGCACTCTATCCTCAAAAGCAACTTTTTTCAATCTCGGCGGCGTTTGGAGCAAAAAAGAGAAACGTTCAGCTTTTGCTGCCACAGCAAAGGTGCCAACGGGGAAAAGTGATGCTGGTCCTCACTGCCTCCTGGAACCCCTTCAAATGCCCCAGACAATTTGGCCCTCTCTGCTTTCCTGCGCACTCTATCCTCAAAAGCAACTTTTTTCACTCTCGGCGGCCTCCGGAGCAAAAAAGACAAACGTCCAGCTTTTGCTGCCACAGCAAAGGTGCCAGCGGGGAAAAGTCATGCTGGTCCTCACTGCCTCCTGGAACCCCTTCAAATGCCCCAGACAATTTGGCCCTCTCTGCTTTCCTGCGCACTCTATCCTCAAAAGCACCTTTATTCACTCTCGGCGGCCTTTGGAGAAAAAAAGACAAACGTCTAGGTTTTGCTGCCACAGCAAAGTTGCCAGCGGGGAAAAGTGATGCTGGTCCTCACTGCCTCCTGGAACCCCTTCAAATGCCCCAGACAATTTGGCCCTCTCTGCTTTCCTTCGCACTCTATCCTCAAAAGCACCATTTTTTCACTTTTAGCGGAGTTAGGCGCAAAAAAGACAAACGTCCAGCTTTTGCTGCCACAGCAAAGGTGCCAGCGGGGAAAAGTGATGCTGGTCCTCACTGCCTCCTGGAACCCCTTCAAATGCCCTAGACAATTTGGCCCTCTCTGCTTTCCTTCGCACTCTATCCTCAAAAGCACCTTTTTTCACTTTTAGCGGTGTTAGGCGCAAAAAAGACAAACGTCCAGCTTTTGCTGCCACAGCAAAGGTGCCAGCGGAGAAAAGTGATGCTCGTCCTCACTGCCTCCAGGAACCCTTTCAAATGCCCCAGACAATTTGGCCCTCTCTGCTTTCCTGCACACTCTATCCTCAAAAGCAAATTTTTTCACTCTCGGCAGCCTCTGGAGCATAAAGACAAACGTCCAGCTTTTGCTGCCACAGCAAAGGTGCCAGCGGGGAAAAGTGATGCTATTCCTCACTGCCTCCTGGAACCCCTTCAAATGCCTCGCACAATTTGGCCCTCTCTGCTTTCCTGCGCACTCTATCCTCAAAAGCACCTTTTTTCACTCTCGGCTGCCTCTGGAGCAAAAAAGACAAACGTCTAGGTTTTGCTGCCACAGCAAAGTTGCCAGCGGGGAAAAGTGATGCTGGTCCTCACTGCCTCCTGGAACCCCATCGAATGCTCCAGATAATTTGGCCCTCTCTGCTTTCCTGCGCACTCTATCCTCCTAAGCACCTTTTTTCACTCTCGGCGGCGTTTGGAGCAAAAAAGACAAACGTCCAGCTTTTGCTGCCACAGCAAAGGTGCCAGCGCGGAAAAGTGATGCTGGTCCTCACTGCGTCCTGGAACCCCTTCAAATGCCCCAGACAATTTGGCCCTCTGTGCTTTCCTGCGCACTCTATCCTCAAAAGCAACTTTTTTCAATCTAGGCGGCGTTTGGAGCAAAAAAGAGAAACGTCCAGCTTTTGCTGCCACAGCAAAGGTGCCAACGGGGAAAAGTGATGCTGGTCCTCACTGCCTCCTGGAACCCCTTCAAATGCCCCAGACAATTTAGCCCTCTCTGCTTTCTTTCGCACTCTATCCTCAAAAGCACCTTTTTTTCACTTTTAGCGGTGTTAGGCGCAAAAAAGACAAACGTCCAGCTTTTGCTGCCACAGCAAAGGTGCCAGCGGGGAAAAGTGATGCTGGTCCTCACTGCCTCCTGGAACCCCTTCAAATGCCCCAGACAATTTGGCCCTCTCTGCTTTCCTGAGTACTCTATCCTCAAAAGCAAATTTTTCACTCTCGGCGGCGTTTGGAGCAAAAAAGACAAACGTCCAGCTTTTGCTGCCACAGCAAAGGTGCCAGCGGGGAAAAGTGATGCCGGTCCTCACTGCCTCCTGGAACCCCTTCAAATGCCTCACACAATTTGGCCCTCTCTGCTTTCCTGCGCACTCTATCCTCAAAAGCACCTTTTTTCACTTTCTGCATTGTTTGGAGCAAAAAAGACAAACGTCAGGGTTTTGCTGCCACAGCAAAGTTGCCAGCGGGGAAAAGTGATGCTGATCCTCACTGCCTCCTGGAACCCCTTCAAATGCCCCAGACAATTTGGCCCTCTCTGCTTTCCTGCGCACTCTCTCCTCAAAAGTACTTTTTACATTCTCGGCGGCGTTTGGAGCAAAAAAGACAAACGTCCAGCTTTTGCTGCCACAGCAAAGGAACCAGTGGGGAAAAGTGATGCTCGTCCTCACTGCCTCCTGGAACCCTTTCAAATGCCCTAGACAATTTGGCCCTCTCTGCTTTCCTGCGGACTCTATCCTCAAAAGCACCTTTTTTCACTCTCGGCGACGTTTGGAGCAAAAAAGACAAACGTCCAGCTTTTGCTGCCACAGCAAAGGAACCAGTGGGGAAAAGTGATGCTCGTCCTCACTGCCTCCTGGAACCCCTTCAAATGCCCCAGACAATTTAGCCCTCTCTGCTTTCTTTCGCACTCTATCCTCAAAAGCAACTTTTTTTCACTTTTAGCGGTGTTAGGCGCAAAAAAGACAAACGTCCAGCTTTTGCTGCCACAGAAAAGGTGCCAGTGGGGAAAAGAGATGCTATTACTCACTGCCTCCTGGAACCCCTTCAAATGCCCCACACAATTTGGCCCTCTCTGCTTTCCTGCGCACTCTATCCTCAAAAGCACCTTTTTTCACTCTCGGCGACGTTTGGAGCAAAAAAGACAAACGTCCAGCTTTTGCTGCCACAGCAAAGGTGCCAGCGGGGAAAAGTGATGCTGGTCCTCACTGCATCCTGGAACCCCTTCAAATGCCCCACACAATTTGGCCCTCTCTGCTTTCCTGTGCACTCCATCCTCAAAAGCACCTTTTTTCACTCTCTGCGGCGTTTGGAGCAAAAAAGAAAAACGTCTAGGATTTGCTGCCACAGCAAAGGTGCCAGCCAGGAAAAGTGATGCTGATCCTCACTGCCTCCTGGAACCCCTTCAAATGCCCCAGACAATCTGGCCCTCTCTGCTTTCCTGCGCACTCTATCCTCAAAAGCAATTTTTTTCAATCTGGGCGGCGTTTGGAGCAAAAAAGACAAACGTCCAGCTTTTGCTGCCACAGCAAAGGTGCCAACGGGGAAAAGTGATGCTGGTCCTCACTGCCTCCTGGAACCCCTTCAAATGCCTCACACAATTTGGCCCTCTCTGCTTTCCTGCGCACTCTATCCTCAAAAGCACCTTTTTTCACTCTCGGCAGCCTCCCCAGCAAAAAAGACAAACGTCCAGCTTTTGCTGCCACAGCAAAGGTGCCAGCAGGGAAAAGTCATGCTGGTCCTCACTGCCTCCTGGAACCCCTTCCAATGCCCCAGACAATTTGGCCCTCTCTGCTTTTCTGCGCACTCTATCCTCAAAAGCAACTTTTTTCACTCTCGGCAGCCTCCGCAGCAAAAAAGAGAAACGTCCAGCTTTTGCTGCCACAGCAAAGGTGCCAGCAGGGAAAAGTCATGCTGGTCCTCACTGCCTCCTGGAACCCCTTCAAATGCCCCAGACAATTTGGCCCTCTCTGCTTTCCTGCGCACTCTATCCTCAAAAGCACCTTTTTTCACTCTCGGCAGCCTCTGCAGCAAAAAAGACAAACGTCCAGCTTTTGCTGCCACAGCAAAGGTGCCAGAGGGGAAAAGTCATGCTTGTCCTCACTGCCTCCTGGAACCCCTTCAAATGCCCCAGACAATTTGGCCCTCTCTGCTTTCCTGCGCACTCTATCCTCAAAAGCACCTTTTTTCACTCTCGGCAGCCTCCCCAGCAAAAAAGACAAACGTCCAGCTTTTGCTGCCAGAGCAAAGGTGCCAGCGGGGAAAACTCATGCTGGTCCTCACTGCCTCCTGGAACCCCTTCAAATGCTCCAGACAATTTGGCCCTCTCTGCTTTCCTGTGCACTCTATCCTCAAAAGCACTTTTTTTCACTCTCGGCAGCCTCCCCAGCAAAAAAGACAAACGTCCAGCTTTTGCTGCCACAGCAAAGGTGCCAGCGGGGAAAAGTGATGCTGGTCCTCACTACCTCCTGGAACCCCTTCAAATGCCCCAGACAATTTGGCCCTCTCTTCTTTCCTGCGCACTCTATCCTCAAAAGCACCTTTTTTCACTCTCGGCAGCCTCCCCAGCAAAAAAGACAAACGTCCAGCTTTTGCTGCCACAGCAAAGGTGCCAGCGGGGAAAAGTCATGCTGGTCCTCACTGCCTCCTGGAACCCGTTCAAATTCCCCAGACAATTTGGCCCTCTCTGCTTTCCTGCGGACTCTATCCTCAAAAGCACCTTTTTTCACACTCGGCAGCCTCTGCAGCAAAAAAGACAAACGTCCAGCTTTTGCTGCCACAGCAAATGTGCCAGCGGGGAAAAGTGATGCTGGTCCTCACTGCCTCCTGGAACCCCTTCAAATGCCCCACACAATTTGGCCCTCTCTGCTTTCCTGCGCACTCTATCCTCAAAAGCACCTTTTTTCACTCTCGGCAGCCTCCCCAGCAAAAAAGACAAACGTCCAGCTTTTGCTGCCACAGCAAAGGTGCCAGCGGGGAAAAGTCATGCTGGTCCTCACTGCCTCCTGGAACCCCTTCAAATGCCCCAGACAATTTGGCCCTCTCTGCTTTCCTGCGCACTCTATCCTCAAAAGCACCTTTTTTCACTCTCGGCAGCCTCCCCAGCAAAAAAGACAAACGTCCAGCTTTTGCTGCCACAGCAAAGGTGCCAGCGGGGAAAAGTCATGCTGGTCCTCCCTGCCTCCTGGAACACCTTCAAATGCCCCAGACAATTTGGCCCTCTCTGCTTTCCTGCGCACTCGATCCTCAAAAGCACCTTTTTTCACTCTCGGCAGCCTCCCCAGCAAAAAAGACAAACGTCCAGCTTTTGCTGCCACAGCAAAGGTGCCAGCGGGGAAAATTGATGCTGGTCCTCACTGCCTCCTGGAACCCCTTCAAATGCCCCAGACAATTTGGCCCTCTCTGCTTTCCTGCGCACTCTATCCTCAAAAGCACCTTTTTTCACTCTCGGCAGCCTCCCCAGCAAAAAAGACAAACGTCCAGCTTTTGCTGACACAGCAAAGGTGCCAGCGGGGAAAAGTGATGCTGGTCCTCACTGTCTCCTGGAACCCCTTCAAATGCCCCAGACAATTTGGCCCTCTCTGCTTTCCTGCGCACTCTATCCTCAAAAGCACCTTTTTTCACTCTCGGCAGCCTCCCCAGCAAAAAAGACAAACGTCCAGCTTTTGCTGCCACAGCAAAGGTGCCAGGGGGGGAAAGTGATGCTGGTCCTCACTACCTCCTGGAACCCCTTCAAATGCCCCAGACAATTTGGCCCTCTCTGCTTTCCTGCGCACTCTATCCTCAAAAGCACCTTTTTTCACTCTCGGCAGCCTCCCCAGCAAAAAAGACAAACGTCCATCTTTTGCTGCCACAGCAAAGGTGCCAGCGGGGAAAAGTCATGCTGGTCCTCCCTGCCTCCTGGAACCCCTTCAAATGCCCCAGACAATTGGGCCCTCTCTGCTTTCCTGCGCACTCGATCCTCAAAACCACCTTTTTTCACTCTCGGCAGCCTCCCCAGCAAAAAAGACAAACGTCCAGCTTTTGCTGCCACAGCAAAGGTGCCAGCGGGGAAAAGTCATGCTGGTCCTCACTGCCTCCTGGAACCCCTTCAAATGCCCCACACAATTTGGCCCTCTCTGCTTTCCTGCGCACTCTATCCTCAAAAGCACCTTTTTTCACTCTCGGCAGCCTCCCCAGCAAAAAAGACAAACGTCCAGCTTTTGCTGCCACAGCAAAGGTGCCAGCGGGGAAAAGTCATGCTGGTCCTCACTGCCTCCTGGAACCCCTTCAAATGCCCCAGACAATTTGGCCCTCTCTGCTTTCCTGCGCACTCTATCCTCAAAAGCACCTTTTTTCACTCTCGGCAGCCTCCGCAGCAAAAAAGACAAACGTCCAGCTTTTGCTGCCACAGCAAAGGTGCCAGCGGGGGAAAGTGATGCTTGTCCTCACTGACCCCTAGAACCCCTTCAAATGCCCCAGACAATTTGGCCCTCTCTGCTTTCCTGCGCACTCTATCCTCAAAAGCACCTTTTTTCAATTTCGGCGCTGTCTGGAGCAAAAAAGACAAACGTCCAGCTTTTGCTGCCACAGCAAAGGTGCCAGCGGGGAAAAGTGATGCTGGTCCTCACTGTCTCCTGGAACCCCTTCAAATGCCCCAGACAATTTGGCCCTCTCTGCTTTCCTGCGCACTCTATCCTCAAAAGCACCTTTTTTCACTCTCGGCAGCCTCCCCAGCAAAAAAGACAAACGTCCAGCTTTTGCTGCCACAGCAAAGGTGCCAGCGGGGGAAAGTGATGCTGGTCCTCACTACCTCCTGGAACCCCTTCAAATGCCCCAGACAATTTGGCCCTCTCTGCTGTCCTGCGCACTCTATCCTCAAAGGCACCTTTTTTCACTCTCGGCAGCCTCCCCAGCAAAAAAGACAAACGTCCAGCTTTTGCTGCCACAGAAAAGGTGCCAGCGCTGAAAAGTCATGCTGGTCCTCACTGCCTCCTGGAACCCCTTCAAATGCCCCAGACAATTTGGCCCTCTCTGCTTTCCTGCGCACTCTATCCTCAAAAGCACCTTTTTTCACTCTCGGCAGCCTCCCCAGCAAAAAAGACAAACGTCCAGCTTTTGCTGCCACAGCAAAGGTGCCAGCGGGGAAAAGTCATGCTGGTCCTCACTGCCTCCTGGAACCCCTTCAAATGCCCCACACAATTTGGCCCTCTCTGCTTTCCTGCGCACTCTATCCTCAAAAGCACCTTTTTTAACTCTCCGCAGCCTCCGCAGCAAAAAAGACAAACGTCCAGCTTTTGCTGCCACAGCAAAGGTGCCAGCGGGGGAAAGTGATGCTTGTCCTCACTGACCCCTAGAACCCCTTCAAATGCCCCAGACAATTTGGCCCTCTCTGCTTTCCTGCGCACTCTATCCTCAAAAGCACCTTTTTTCAATTTCGGCGCTGTCTGGAGCAAAAAAGACAAACGTCCAGCTTTTGCTGCCACAGCAAAGGTGCCAGCGGGGAAAAGTGATGCTGGTCCTCACTGTCTCCTGGAACCCCTTCAAATGCCCCAGACAATTTGGCCCTCTCTGCTTTCCTGCGGACTCTATCCTCAAAAGCACCTTTTTTCACTCTCGGCAGCCTCCCCAGTAAAAAAGACAAACGTCCAGCTTTTGCTGCCACAGCAAAGGTGCCATCGGGGGAAAGTGATGCTGGTCCTCACTACCTCCTGGAACCCCTTCAAATGCCCCAGACAATTTGGCCCTCTCTGCTGTCCTGCGCACTGTATCCTCAAAGGCACCTTTTTTCACTCTCGGCAGCCTCCCCAGCAAAAAAGACAAACGTCCAGCTTTTGCTGCCACAGCAAAGGTGCCAGCGGGGAAAAGTGATGCTGGTCCTCACTGCCTCCTGGAACCCCTTCAAATGCCCCAGACAATTTGGCCCTCTCTGCTTTCCTGCGCACTCTATCCTCAAAAGCACCTTTTTTCACTCTCGGCAGCCTCCCCAGCAAAAAAGACAAACGTCCAGCTTTTGCTGCCACAGCAAAGGTGCCAGCGGGGAAAAGTCATGCTGGTCCTCACTGCCTCCTGGAACCCCTTCAAATGCCCCAGACAATTTGGCCCTCTCTGCTTTCCTGCGCACTCTATCCTCAAAAGCACCTTTTTTAACTCTCCGCAGCCTCCGCAGCAAAAAAGACAAACGTCCAGCTTTTGCTGCCACAGCAAAGGTGCCAGCGGGGGAAAGTGATGCTTGTCCTCACTGACCCCTAGAACCCCTTCAAATGCCCCAGACAATTTCGCCCTCTCTGCTTTCCTGCGCACTCTATCCTCAAAAGCACCTTTTTTCAATTTCGGCGCTATCTGGAGCAAAAAAGACAAACGTCCAGCTTTTGCTGCCACAGCAAAGGTGCCAGCGGGGAAAAGTGATGCTGGTCCTCACTGTCTCCTGGAACCCCTTCAAATGCCCCAGACAATTTGGCCCTCTCTGCTTTCCTGCGCACTCTATCCTCAAAAGCACCTTTTTTAACTCTCCGCAGCCTCCCCAGCAAAAAAGACAAACGTCCCGCTTTTGCTGCCACAGCAAAGGTGCCAGCGGGGAAAAGTGATGCTGGTCCTCACTACCTCCTGGAACCCCTTCAAATGCCCCAGACAATTTAGCCCTCTCTGCTTTCCTGCGCACTCTATCCTCAAAAGCACCTTTTTTCACTCTCGGCAGCCTCCCCAGCAAAAAAGACAAACGTCCAGCTTTTGCTGCCACAGCAAAGGTGCCAGCGGGGAAAAGTCATGCTGGTCCTCCCTGCCTCCTGGAACACCTTCAAATGCCCCAGACAATTGGGCCCTCTCTGCTTTCCTGCGCACTCGATCCTCAAAAGCACCTTTTTTCACTCTCGGCAGCCTCCCCAGCAAAAAAGACAAACGTCCAGCTTTTGCTGCCACAGCAAAGGTGCCAGCGCGGAAAAGTGATGCTGGTCCTCACTGCCTCCTGGAACCCCTTCAAATGCCCCAGACAATTTGGCCCTCTCTGCTTTCCTGCGCACTCTATCCTCAAAAGCACCTTTTTCACTCTCGGCAGCCTCCCCAGCAAAAAAGAAAAACGTCCAGCTTTTGCTGCCACAGCAAAGGTGCCAGCGGGGAAAAGTGATGCTGGTCCTCACTACCTCCTGGAACCCCTTCAAATGCCCCAGACAATTTGGCCCTCTCTTCTTTCCTGCGCACTCTATCCTCAAAAGCACCTTTTTTCACTCTCGGCAGCCTCCCCAGCAAAAAAGACAAACGTCCAGCTTTTGCTGCCACAGCAAAGGTGCCAGCGGGGAAAAGTCATGCTGGTCCTCACTGCCTCCTGGAACCCGTTCAAATTCCCCAGACAATTTGGCCCTCTCTGCTTTCCTGCGGACTCTATCCTCAAAAGCACCTTTTTTCACACTCGGCAGCCTCTGCAGCAAAAAAGACAAACGTCCAGCTTTTGCTGCCACAGCAAATGTGCCAGCGGGGAAAAGTGATGCTGGTCCTCACTGCCTCCTGGAACCCCTTCAAATGCCCCACACAATTTGGCCCTCTCTGCTTTCCTGCGCACTCTATCCTCAAAAGCACCTTTTTTCACTCTCGGCAGCCTCCCCAGCAAAAAAGACAAACGTCCAGCTTTTGCTGCCACAGCAAAGGTGCCAGCGGGGAAAAGTCATGCTGGTCCTCACTGCCTCCTGGAACCCCTTCAAATGCCCCAGACAATTTGGCCCTCTCTGCTTTCCTGCGCACTCTATCCTCAAAAGCACCTTTTTTAACTCTCCGCAGCCTCCCCAGCAAAAAAGACAAACGTCCAGCTTTTGCTGCCACAGCAAAGGTGCCAGCGGGGAAAAGTCATGCTGGTCCTCCCTGCCTCCTGGAACACCTTCAAATGCCCCAGACAATTTGGCCCTCTCTGCTTTCCTGCGCACTCGATCCTCAAAAGCACCTTTTTTCACTCTCGGCAGCCTCCCCAGCAAAAAAGACAAACGTCCAGCTTTTGCTGCCACAGCAAAGGTGCCAGCGGGGAAAATTGATGCTGGTCCTCACTGCCTCCTGGAACCCCTTCAAATGCCCCAGACAATTTGGCCCTCTCTGCTTTCCTGCGCACTCTATCCTCAAAAGCACCTTTTTTCACTCTCGGCAGCCTCCCCAGCAAAAAAGACAAACGTCCAGCTTTTGCTGACACAGCAAAGGTGCCAGCGGGGAAAAGTGATGCTGGTCCTCACTGTCTCCTGGAACCCCTTCAAATGCCCCAGACAATTTGGCCCTCTCTGCTTTCCTGCGCACTCTATCCTCAAAAGCACCTTTTTTCACTCTCGGCAGCCTCCCCAGCAAAAAAGACAAACGTCCAGCTTTTGCTGCCACAGCAAAGGTGCCAGGGGGGGAAAGTGATGCTGGTCCTCACTACCTCCTGGAACCCCTTCAAATGCCCCAGACAATTTGGCCCTCTCTGCTTTCCTGCGCACTCTATCCTCAAAAGCACCTTTTTTCACTCTCGGCAGCCTCCCCAGCAAAAAAGACAAACGTCCATCTTTTGCTGCCACAGCAAAGGTGCCAGCGGGGAAAAGTCATGCTGGTCCTCCCTGCCTCCTGGAACCCCTTCAAATGCCCCAGACAATTGGGCCCTCTCTGCTTTCCTGCGCACTCGATCCTCAAAACCACCTTTTTTCACTCTCGGCAGCCTCCCCAGCAAAAAAGACAAACGTCCAGCTTTTGCTGCCACAGCAAAGGTGCCAGCGGGGAAAAGTCATGCTGGTCCTCACTGCCTCCTGGAACCCCTTCAAATGCCCCACACAATTTGGCCCTCTCTGCTTTCCTGCGCACTCTATCCTCAAAAGCACCTTTTTTCACTCTCGGCAGCCTCCCCAGCAAAAAAGACAAACGTCCAGCTTTTGCTGCCACAGCAAAGGTGCCAGCGGGGAAAAGTCATGCTGGTCCTCACTGCCTCCTGGAACCCCTTCAAATGCCCCAGACAATTTGGCCCTCTCTGCTTTCCTGCGCACTCTATCCTCAAAAGCACCTTTTTTCACTCTCGGCAGCCTCCGCAGCAAAAAAGACAAACGTCCAGCTTTTGCTGCCACAGCAAAGGTGCCAGCGGGGGAAAGTGATGCTTGTCCTCACTGACCCCTAGAACCCCTTCAAATGCCCCAGACAATTTGGCCCTCTCTGCTTTCCTGCGCACTCTATCCTCAAAAGCACCTTTTTTCAATTTCGGCGCTGTCTGGAGCAAAAAAGACAAACGTCCAGCTTTTGCTGCCACAGCAAAGGTGCCAGCGGGGAAAAGTGATGCTGGTCCTCACTGTCTCCTGGAACCCCTTCAAATGCCCCAGACAATTTGGCCCTCTCTGCTTTCCTGCGCACTCTATCCTCAAAAGCACCTTTTTTCACTCTCGGCAGCCTCCCCAGCAAAAAAGACAAACGTCCAGCTTTTGCTGCCACAGCAAAGGTGCCAGCGGGGGAAAGTGATGCTGGTCCTCACTACCTCCTGGAACCCCTTCAAATGCCCCAGACAATTTGGCCCTCTCTGCTGTCCTGCGCACTCTATCCTCAAAGGCACCTTTTTTCACTCTCGGCAGCCTCCCCAGCAAAAAAGACAAACGTCCAGCTTTTGCTGCCACAGAAAAGGTGCCAGCGCTGAAAAGTCATGCTGGTCCTCACTGCCTCCTGGAACCCCTTCAAATGCCCCAGACAATTTGGCCCTCTCTGCTTTCCTGCGCACTCTATCCTCAAAAGCACCTTTTTTCACTCTCGGCAGCCTCCCCAGCAAAAAAGACAAACGTCCAGCTTTTGCTGCCACAGCAAAGGTGCCAGCGGGGAAAAGTCATGCTGGTCCTCACTGCCTCCTGGAACCCCTTCAAATGCCCCACACAATTTGGCCCTCTCTGCTTTCCTGCGCACTCTATCCTCAAAAGCACCTTTTTTAACTCTCCGCAGCCTCCGCAGCAAAAAAGACAAACGTCCAGCTTTTGCTGCCACAGCAAAGGTGCCAGCGGGGGAAAGTGATGCTTGTCCTCACTGACCCCTAGAACCCCTTCAAATGCCCCAGACAATTTGGCCCTCTCTGCTTTCCTGCGCACTCTATCCTCAAAAGCACCTTTTTTCAATTTCGGCGCTGTCTGGAGCAAAAAAGACAAACGTCCAGCTTTTGCTGCCACAGCAAAGGTGCCAGCGGGGAAAAGTGATGCTGGTCCTCACTGTCTCCTGGAACCCCTTCAAATGCCCCAGACAATTTGGCCCTCTCTGCTTTCCTGCGGACTCTATCCTCAAAAGCACCTTTTTTCACTCTCGGCAGCCTCCCCAGCAAAAAAGACAAACGTCCAGCTTTTGCTGCCACAGCAAAGGTGCCATCGGGGGAAAGTGATGCTGGTCCTCACTACCTCCTGGAACCCCTTCAAATGCCCCAGACAATTTGGCCCTCTCTGCTGTCCTGCGCACTGTATCCTCAAAGGCACCTTTTTTCACTCTCGGCAGCCTCCCCAGCAAAAAAGACAAACGTCCAGCTTTTGCTGCCACAGCAAAGGTGCCAGCGGGGAAAAGTGATGCTGGTCCTCACTGCCTCCTGGAACCCCTTCAAATGCCCCAGACAATTTGGCCCTCTCTGCTTTCCTGCGCACTCTATCCTCAAAAGCACCTTTTTTCACTCTCGGCAGCCTCCCCAGCAAAAAAGACAAACGTCCAGCTTTTGCTGCCACAGCAAAGGTGCCAGCGGGGAAAAGTCATGCTGGTCCTCACTGCCTCCTGGAACCCCTTCAAATGCCCCAGACAATTTGGCCCTCTCTGCTTTCCTGCGCACTCTATCCTCAAAAGCACCTTTTTTAACTCTCCGCAGCCTCCGCAGCAAAAAAGACAAACGTCCAGCTTTTGCTGCCACAGCAAAGGTGCCAGCGGGGGAAAGTGATGCTTGTCCTCACTGACCCCTAGAACCCCTTCAAATGCCCCAGACAATTTCGCCCTCTCTGCTTTCCTGCGCACTCTATCCTCAAAAGCACCTTTTTTCAATTTCGGCGCTGTCTGGAGCAAAAAAGACAAACGTCCAGCTTTTGCTGCCACAGCAAAGGTGCCAGCGGGGAAAAGTGATGCTGGTCCTCACTGTCTCCTGGAACCCCTTCAAATGCCCCAGACAATTTGGCCCTCTCTGCTTTCCTGCGCACTCTATCCTCAAAAGCACCTTTTTTAACTCTCCGCAGCCTCCCCAGCAAAAAAGACAAACGTCCCGCTTTTGCTGCCACAGCAAAGGTGCCAGCGGGGAAAAGTGATGCTGGTCCTCACTACCTCCTGGAACCCCTTCAAATGCCCCAGACAATTTAGCCCTCTCTGCTTTCCTGCGCACTCTATCCTCAAAAGCACCTTTTTTCACTCTCGGCAGCCTCCCCAGCAAAAAAGACAAACGTCCAGCTTTTGCTGCCACAGCAAAGGTGCCAGCGGGGAAAAGTCATGCTGGTCCTCCCTGCCTCCTGGAACACCTTCAAATGCCCCAGACAATTGGGCCCTCTCTGCTTTCCTGCGCACTCGATCCTCAAAAGCACCTTTTTTCACTCTCGGCAGCCTCCCCAGCAAAAAAGACAAACGTCCAGCTTTTGCTGCCACAGCAAAGGTGCCAGCGCGGAAAAGTGATGCTGGTCCTCACTGCCTCCTGGAACCCCTTCAAATGCCCCAGACAATTTGGCCCTCTCTGCTTTCCTGCGCACTCTATCCTCAAAAGCACCTTTTTCACTCTCGGCAGCCTCCCCTGCAAAAAAGACAAACGTCCAGCTTTTGCTACCACAGCAAAGGTGCCAGCGCGGAAAAGTCATGCTGGTCCTCACTGCCTCCTGGAACCCCTTCAAATGCCCCAGACAATTTGGCCCTCTCTGCTTTCCTGCGCACTCTATCCTCAAAAGCACCTTTTTTAACTCTCCGCAGCCTCCGCAGCAAAAAAGACAAACGTCCAGCTTTTGCTGCCACAGCAAAGGTGCCAGCGGGGGAAAGTGATGCTTGTCCTCACTGACCCCTAGAACCCCTTCAAATGCCCCAGACAATTTGGCCCTCTCTGCTTTCCTGCGCACTCTATCCTCAAAAGCACCTTTTTTAACTCTCCGCAGCCTCCGCAGCAAAAAAGACAAACGTCCAGCTTTTGCTGCCACAGCAAAGGTGCCAGCGGGGAAAAGTGATGCTGGTCCACACTGTCTCCTGGAACCCCTTCAAATGCCCCAGACAATTTGGCCCTCTCTGCTTTCCTGCGCACTCTATCCTCAAAAGCACCTTTTTTCACTCTCGGCAGCCTCCCCAGCAAAAAAGACAAACGTCCAGCTTTTGCTGCCACAGCAAAGGTGCCATCGGGGGAAAGTGATGCTGGTCCTCACTACCTCCTGGAACCCCTTCAAATGCCCCAGACAATTTGGCCCTCTCTGCTGTCCTGCGCACTCTATCCTCAAAGGCACCTTTTTTCACTCTCGGCAGCCTCCCCAGCAAAAAAGACAAACGTCCAGCTTTTGCTGCCACAGCAAAGGTGCCAGCGGGGAAAAGTGATGCTGGTCCTCACTGCCTCCTGGAACCCCTTCAAATGCCCCAGACAATTTGGCCCTCTCTGCTTTCCTGCGCACTCTATCCTCAAAAGCACCTTTTTTCACTCTCGGCAGCCTCCCCAGCAAAAAAGACAAACGTCCAGCTTTTGCTGCCACAGCAAAGGTGCCAGCGGGGAAAAGTCATGCTGGTCCTCACTGCCTCCTGGAACCCCTTCAAATGCCCCAGACAATTTGGCCCTCTCTGCTTTCCTGCGCACTCTATCCTCAAAAGCACCTTTTTTAACTCTCCGCAGCCTCCGCAGCAAAAAAGACAAACGTCCAGCTTTTGCTGCCACAGCAAAGGTGCCAGCGGGGGAAAGGGATGCTTGTCCTCACTGACCCCTAGAACCCCTTCAAATGCCCCAGACAATTTGGCCCTCTCTGCTTTCCTGCGCACTCTATCCTCAAAAGCACCTTTTTTCAATTTCGGCGCTGTCTGGAGCAAAAAAGACAAACGTCCAGCTTTTGCTGCCACAGCAAAGGTGCCAGCGGGGAAAAGTGATGCTGGTCCTCACTGTCTCCTGGAACCCCTTCAAATGCCCCAGACAATTTGGCCCTCTCTGCTTTCCTGCGCACTCTATCCTCAAAAGCACCTTTTTTCACTCTCGGCAGCCTCCCCAGCAAAAAAGACAAACGTCCAGCTTTTGCTGCCACAGCAAAGGTGCCAGCGGGGGAAAGTGATGCTGGTCCTCACTACCTCCTGGAACCCCTTCAAATGCCCCAGACAATTTAGCCCTCTCTGCTTTCCTGCGCACTCTATCCTCAAAAGCACCTTTTTTCACTCTCGGCAGCCTCCCCAGCAAAAAAGACAAACGTCCAGCTTTTGCTGCCACAGCAAAGGTGCCAGCGGGGAAAAGTCATGCTGGTCCTCCCTGCCTCCTGGAACACCTTCAAATGCCCCAGACAATTTGGCCCTCTCTGCTTTCCTGCGCACTCGATCCTCAAAAGCACCTTTTTTCAATTTCGGCGCTGTCTGGAGCAAAAAAGACAAACGTCCAGCTTTTGCTGCCACAGCAAAGGTGCCAGCGGGGAAAAGTGATGCTGGTCCACACTGTCTCCTGGAACCCCTTCAAATGCCCCAGACAATTTGGCCCTCTCTGCTTTCCTGCGCACTCTATCCTCAAAAGCACCTTTTTTCACTCTCGGCAGCCTCCCCAGCAAAAAAGACAAACGTCCAGCTTTTGCTGCCACAGCAAAGGTGCCATCGGGGGAAAGTGATGCTGGTCCTCACTACCTCCTGGAACCCCTTCAAATGCCCCAGACAATTTGGCCCTCTCTGCTGTCCTGCGCACTCTATCCTCAAAGGCACCTTTTTTCACTCTCGGCAGCCTCCCCAGCAAAAAAGACAAACGTCCAGCTTTTGCTGCCACAGCAAAGGTGCCAGCGGGGAAAAGTGATGCTGGTCCTCACTGCCTCCTGGAACCCCTTCAAATGCCCCAGACAATTTGGCCCTCTCTGCTTTCCTGCGCACTCTATCCTCAAAAGCACCTTTTTTCACTCTCGGCAGCCTCCCCAGCAAAAAAGACAAACGTCCAGCTTTTGCTGCCACAGCAAAGGTGCCAGCGGGGAAAAGTGATGCTGGTCCTCACTGCCTCCTGGAACCCCTTCAAATGCCCCAGACAATTTGGCCCTCTCTGCTTTCCTGCGCACTCGATCCTCAAAAGCACCTTTTTTAACTCTCCGCAGCCTCCGCAGCAAAAAAGACAAACGTCCAGCTTTTGCTGCCACAGCAAAGGTGCCAGCGGGGGAAAGTGATGCTTGTCCTCACTGACCCCTAGAACCCCTTCAAATGCCCCAGACAATTTGGCCCTCTCTGCTTTCCTGCGCACTCTATCCTCAAAAGCACCTTTTTTCAATTTCGGCGCTGTCTGGAGCAAAAAAGACAAACGTCCAGCTTTTGCTGCCACAGCAAAGGTGCCAGCGGGGAAAAGTGATGCTGGTCCTCACTGTCTCCTGGAACCCCTTCAAATGCCCCAGACAATTTGGCCCTCTCTGCTTTCCTGCGCACTCTATCCTCAAAAGCACCTTTTTTCACTCTCGGCAGCCTCCCCAGCAAAAAAGACAAACGTCCAGCTTTTGCTGCCACAGCAAAGGTGCCAGCGGGGAAAAGTCATGCTGGTCCTCCCTGCCTCCTGGAACCCCTTCAAATGCCCCAGACAATTTAGCCCTCTCTGCTTTCCTGCGCACTCTATCCTCAAAAGCACCTTTTTTCACTCTCGGCAGCCTCCCCAGCAAAAAAGACAAACGTCCAGCTTTTGCTGCCACAGCAAAGGTGCCAGCGGGGAAAAGTCATGCTGGTCCTCCCTGCCTCCTGGAACACCTTCAAATGCCCCAGACAATTTGGCCCTCTCTGCTTTCCTGCGCACTCGATCCTCAAAAGCACCTTTTTTCAATTTCGGCGCTGTCTGGAGCAAAAAAGACAAACGTCCAGCTTTTGCTGCCACAGCAAAGGTGCCAGCGGGGAAAAGTGATGCTGGTCCACACTGTCTCCTGGAACCCCTTCAAATGCCCCAGACAATTTGGCCCTCTCTGCTTTCCTGCGCACTCTATCCTCAAAAGCACCTTTTTTCACTCTCGGCAGCCTCCCCAGCAAAAAAGACAAACGTCCAGCTTTTGCTGCCACAGCAAAGGTGCCATCGGGGGAAAGTGATGCTGGTCCTCACTACCTCCTGGAACCCCTTCAAATGCCCCAGACAATTTGGCCCTCTCTGCTGTCCTGCGCACTCTATCCTCAAAGGCACCTTTTTTCACTCTCGGCAGCCTCCCCAGCAAAAAAGACAAACGTCCAGCTTTTGCTGCCACAGCAAAGGTGCCAGCGGGGAAAAGTGATGCTGGTCCTCACTGCCTCCTGGAACCCCTTCAAATGCCCCAGACAATTTGGCCCTCTCTGCTTTCCTGCGCACTCTATCCTCAAAAGCACCTTTTTTCACTCTCGGCAGCCTCCCCAGCAAAAAAGACAAACGTCCAGCTTTTGCTGCCACAGCAAAGGTGCCAGCGGGGAAAAGTGATGCTGGTCCTCACTGCCTCCTGGAACCCCTTCAAATGCCCCAGACAATTTGGCCCTCTCTGCTTTCCTGCGCACTCGATCCTCAAAAGCACCTTTTTTAACTCTCCGCAGCCTCCGCAGCAAAAAAGACAAACGTCCAGCTTTTGCTGCCACAGCAAAGGTGCCAGCGGGGGAAAGTGATGCTTGTCCTCACTGACCCCTAGAACCCCTTCAAATGCCCCAGACAATTTGGCCCTCTCTGCTTTCCTGCGCACTCTATCCTCAAAAGCACCTTTTTTCAATTTCGGCGCTGTCTGGAGCAAAAAAGACAAACGTCCAGCTTTTGCTGCCACAGCAAAGGTGCCAGCGGGGAAAAGTGATGCTGGTCCTCACTGTCTCCTGGAACCCCTTCAAATGCCCCAGACAATTTGGCCCTCTCTGCTTTCCTGCGCACTCTATCCTCAAAAGCACCTTTTTTCACTCTCGGCAGCCTCCCCAGCAAAAAAGACAAACGTCCAGCTTTTGCTGCCACAGCAAAGGTGCCAGCGGGGGAAAGTGATGCTGGTCCTCACTACCTCCTGGAACCCCTTCAAATGCCCCAGACAATTTAGCCCTCTCTGCTTTCCTGCGCACTCTATCCTCAAAAGCACCTTTTTTCACTCTCGGCAGCCTCCCCAGCAAAAAAGACAAACGTCCAGCTTTTGCTGCCACAGCAAAGGTGCCAGCGGGGAAAAGTCATGCTGGTCCTCCCTGCCTCCTGGAACACCTTCAAATGCCCCAGACAATTGGGCCCTCTCTGCTTTCCTGCGCACTCGATCCTCAAAAGCACCTTTTTTCACTCTCGGCAGCCTCCCCAGCAAAAAAGACAAACGTCCAGCTTTTGCTGCCACAGCAAAGGTGCCAGCGCGGAAAAGTGATGCTGGTCCTCACTGCCTCCTGGAACCCCTTCAAATGCCCCAGACAATTTGGCCCTCTCTGCTTTCCTGCGCACTCTATCCTCAAAAGCACCTTTTTTCACTCTCGGCATCCTCCCCTGCAAAAAAGACAAACGTCCAGCTTTTGCTGCCACAGCAAAGGTGCCAGCGCGGAAAAGTGATGCTGGTCCTCACTGACCCCTAGAACCCCTTCAAATGCCCCAGACAATTTGGCCCTCTCTGCTTTCCTGCGCACTCTATCCTCAAAAGCACCTTTTTTCACTCTCGGCAGCCTCCCCAGCAAAAAAGACAAACGTCCAGCTTTTGCTGCCACAGCAAAGGTGCCAGCGGGGAAAAGTCATGCTGGTCCTCCCTGCCTCCTGGAACCCCTTCAAATGCCCCAGACAATTTGGCCCTCTCTGCTTTCCTTCGCACTCTATCCTCAAAAGCACCTTTTTTTCACTTTTAGCGGTGTTAGGCGCAAAAAAGACAAACGTCCAGCTTTTGCTGCCACAGCAAAGGTGCCAGCGGGGAAAAGTGATGCTGGTCCTCACTGCCTCCTGGAACCCCTTCAAATGCCCCAGACAATTTGGCCCTCTCTGCTTTCCTGCGCACTCTATCCTCAAAAGCACCTTTTTTAACTCTCCGCAGCCTCCGCAGCAAAAAAGACAAACGTCCAGCTTTTGCTGCCACAGCAAAGGTGCCAGCGGGGGAAAGTGATGCTTGTCCTCACTGACCCCTAGAACCCCTTCAAATGCCCCAGACAATTTGGCCCTCTCTGCTTTCCTGCGCACTCTATCCTCAAAAGCACCTTTTTTCAATTTCGGCGCTGTCTGGAGCAAAAAAGACAAACGTCCAGCTTTTGCTGCCACAGCAAAGGTGCCAGCGGGGAAAAGTGATGCTGGTCCTCACTGTCTCCTGGAACCCCTTCAAATGCCCCAGACAATTTGGCCCTCTCTGTTTTCCTGCGCACTCTATCCTCAAAAGCACCTTTTTTCACTCTCGGCAGCCTCCCCAGCAAAAAAGACAAACGTCCAGCTTTTGCTGCCACAGCAAAGGTGCCATCGGGGGAAAGTGACGCTGGTCCTCACTACCTCCTGGAACCCCTTCAAATGCCCCAGACAATTTGGCCCTCTCTGCGGTCCTGCGCACTCTATCCTCAAAGGCACCTTTTTTCACTCTCGGCAGCCTCCCCAGCAAAAAAGACAAACGTCCAGCTTTTGCTGCCACAGCAAAGGTGCCAGCGGGGAAAAGTCATGCTGGTCCTCACTGCCTCCTGGAACCCCTTCAAATGCCCCAGACAATTTGGCCCTCTCTGCTTTCCTGCGCACTCTATCCTCAAAAGCACGTTTTTTAACTCTCCGCAGCCTCCGCAGCAAAAAAGACAAACGTCCAGCTTTTGCTGCCACAGCAAAGGTGCCAGCGGGGGAAAGTGATGCTTGTCCTCACTGACCCCTAGAACCCCTTCAAATGCCCCAGACAATTTGGCCCTCTCTGCTTTCCTGCGCACTCTATCCTCAAAAGCACCTTTTTTCAATTTCGGCGCTGTCTGGAGGAAAAAAGACAAACGTCCAGCTTTTGCTGCCACAGCAAAGGTGCCAGCGGGGAAAAGTGATGCTGGTCCTCACTGTCTCCTGGAACCCCTTCAAATGCCCCAGACAATTTGGCCCTCTCTGCTTTCCTGCGCACTCTATCCTCAAAAGCACCTTTTTTCACTCTCGGCAGCCTCCCCAGCAAAAAAGACAAACGTCCAGCTTTTGCTGCCACAGCAAAGGTGCCAGCGGGGGAAAGTGATGCTGGTCCTCACTACCTCCTGGAACCCCTTCAAATGCCCCAGACAATTTAGCCCTCTCTGCTTTCCTGCGCACTCTATCCTCAAAAGCACCTTTTTTCACTCTCGGCAGCCTCCCCAGCAAAAAAGACAAACGTCCAGCTTTTGCTGCCACAGCAAAGGTGCCAGCGGGGAAAAGTCATGCTGGTCCTCCCTGCCTCCTGGAACACCTTCAAATGCTTCAGACAATTGGGCCCTCTCTGCTTTCCTGCGCACTCGATCCTCAAAAGCACCTTTTTTCACTCTCGGCAGCCTCCCCAGCAAAAAAGACAAACGTCCAGCTTTTGCTGCCACAGCAAAGGTGCCAGCGCGGAAAAGTGATGCTGGTCCTCACTGCCTCCTGGAACCCCTTCAAATGCCCCAGACAATTTGGCCCTCTCTGCTTTCCTGCGCACTCTATCCTCAAAAGCACCTTTTTTCACTCTCGGCAGCCTCCCCTGCAAAAAAGACAAACGTCCAGCTTTTGCTGCCACAGCAAAGGTGCCAGCGCGGAAAAGTGATGCTGGTCCTCACTGACCCCTAGAACCCCTTCAAATGCCCCAGACAATTTGGCCCTCTCTGCTTTCCTGCGCACTCTATCCTCAAAAGCACCTTTTTTCACTCTCGGCAGCCTCCCCAGCAAAAAAGACAAACGTCCAGCTTTTGCTGCCACAGCAAAGGTGCCAGCGGGGGAAAGTGATGCTGGTCCTCACTACCTCCTGGAACCCCTTCAAATGCCCCAGACAATTTAGCCCTCTCTGCTTTCCTGCGCACTCTATCCTCAAAAGCACCTTTTTTCACTCTCGGCAGCCTCCCCAGCAAAAAAGACAAACGTCCAGCTTTTGCTGCCACAGCAAAGGTGCCAGCGGGGAAAAGTCATGCTGGTCCTCCCTGCCTCCTGGAACACCTTCAAATGCCCCAGACAATTGGGCCCTCTCTGCTTTCCTGCGCACTCTATCCTCAAAAGCACCTTTTTTCACTCTCGGCAGCCTCCCCAGCAAAAAAGACAAACGTCCAGCTTTTGCTGCCACAGCAAAGGTGCCAGCGCGGAAAAGTGATGCTGGTCCTCACTGCCTCCTGGAACCCCTTCAAATGCCCCAGACAATTTGGCCCTCTCTGCTTTCCTGCGCACTCTATCCTCAAAAGCACCTTTTTTCACTCTCGGCAGCCTCCCCAGCAAAAAAGACAAACGTCCAGCTTTTGCTGCCACAGCAAAGGTGCCAGCGGGGAAAAGTCATGCTGGTCCTCCCTGCCTCCTGGAACCCCTTCAAATGCCCCAGACAATTTGGCCCTCTCTGCTTTCCTTCGCACTCTATCCTCAAAAGCACCTTTTTTTCACTTTTAGCGGTGTTAGGCGCAAAAAAGACAAACGTCCAGCTTTTGCTGCCACAGCAAAGGTGCCAGCGGGGAAAAGTGATGCTGGTCCTCACTGCCTCCTGGAACCCCTTCAAATGCCCCAGACAATTTGGCCCTCTCTGCTTTCCTGCGCACTCTATCCTCAAAAGCACCTTTTTTAACTCTCCGCAGCCTCCGCAGCAAAAAAGACAAACGTCCAGCTTTTGCTGCCACAGCAAAGGTGCCAGCGGGGGAAAGTGATGCTTGTCCTCACTGACCCCTAGAACCCCTTCAAATGCCCCAGACAATTTGGCCCTCTCTGCTTTCCTGCGCACTCTATCCTCAAAAGCACCTTTTTTCAATTTCGGCGCTGTCTGGAGCAAAAAAGACAAACGTCCAGCTTTTGCTGCCACAGCAAAGGTGCCAGCGGGGAAAAGTGATGCTGGTCCTCACTGTCTCCTGGAACCCCTTCAAATGCCCCAGACAATTTGGCCCTCTCTGTTTTCCTGCGCACTCTATCCTCAAAAGCACCTTTTTTCACTCTCGGCAGCCTCCCCAGCAAAATAGACAAACGTCCAGCTTTTGCTGCCACAGCAAAGGTGCCATCGGGGGAAAGTGACGCTGGTCCTCACTACCTCCTGGAACCCCTTCAAATGCCCCAGACAATTTGGCCCTCTCTGCGGTCCTGCGCACTCTATCCTCAAAGGCACCTTTTTTCACTCTCGGCAGCCTCCCCAGCAAAAAAGACAAACGTCCAGCTTTTGCTGCCACAGCAAAGGTGCCAGCGGGGAAAAGTCATGCTGGTCCTCACTGCCTCCTGGAACCCCTTCAAATGCCCCAGACAATTTGGCCCTCTCTGCTTTCCTGCGCACTCTATCCTCAAAAGCACGTTTTTTAACTCTCCGCAGCCTCCGCAGCAAAAAAGACAAACGTCCAGCTTTTGCTGCCACAGCAAAGGTGCCAGCGGGGGAAAGTGATGCTTGTCCTCACTGACCCCTAGAACCCCTTCAAATGCCCCAGACAATTTGGCCCTCTCTGCTTTCCTGCGCACTCTATCCTCAAAAGCACCTTTTTTCAATTTCGGCGCTGTCTGGAGGAAAAAAGACAAACGTCCAGCTTTTGCTGCCACAGCAAAGGTGCCAGCGGGGAAAAGTGATGCTGGTCCTCACTGTCTCCTGGAACCCCTTCAAATGCCCCAGACAATTTGGCCCTCTCTGCTTTCCTGCGCACTCTATCCTCAAAAGCACCTTTTTTCACTCTCGGCAGCCTCCCCAGCAAAAAAGACAAACGTCCAGCTTTTGCTGCCACAGCAAAGGTGCCAGCGGGGGAAAGTGATGCTGGTCCTCACTACCTCCTGGAACCCCTTCAAATGCCCCAGACAATTTAGCCCTCTCTGCTTTCCTGCGCACTCTATCCTCAAAAGCACCTTTTTTCACTCTCGGCAGCCTCCCCAGCAAAAAAGACAAACGTCCAGCTTTTGCTGCCACAGCAAAGGTGCCAGCGGGGAAAAGTCATGCTGGTCCTCCCTGCCTCCTGGAACACCTTCAAATGCTTCAGACAATTGGGCCCTCTCTGCTTTCCTGCGCACTCGATCCTCAAAAGCACCTTTTTTCACTCTCGGCAGCCTCCCCAGCAAAAAAGACAAACGTCCAGCTTTTGCTGCCACAGCAAAGGTGCCAGCGCGGAAAAGTGATGCTGGTCCTCACTGCCTCCTGGAACCCCTTCAAATGCCCCAGACAATTTGGCCCTCTCTGCTTTCCTGCGCACTCTATCCTCAAAAGCACCTTTTTTCACTCTCGGCAGCCTCCCCTGCAAAAAAGACAAACGTCCAGCTTTTGCTGCCACAGCAAAGGTGCCAGCGCGGAAAAGTGATGCTGGTCCTCACTGACCCCTAGAACCCCTTCAAATGCCCCAGACAATTTGGCCCTCTCTGCTTTCCTGCGCACTCTATCCTCAAAAGCACCTTTTTTCACTCTCGGCAGCCTCCCCAGCAAAAAAGACAAACGTCCAGCTTTTGCTGCCACAGCAAAGGTGCCAGCGGGGGAAAGTGATGCTGGTCCTCACTACCTCCTGGAACCCCTTCAAATGCCCCAGACAATTTAGCCCTCTCTGCTTTCCTGCGCACTCTATCCTCAAAAGCACCTTTTTTCACTCTCGGCAGCCTCCCCAGCAAAAAAGACAAACGTCCAGCTT
Source organism: Vanellus vanellus (assembly GCF_965231255.1). Lineage (NCBI taxonomy): Eukaryota > Metazoa > Chordata > Aves > Charadriiformes > Charadriidae > Vanellus > Vanellus vanellus. The sequence goes on from NW_028127044.1 coordinate 48,274, forward strand.
TTGCTGCCACAGCAAAGGTGCCAGCGGGGAAAAGTCATGCTGGTCCTCCCTGCCTCCTGGAACACCTTCAAATGCCCCAGACAATTGGGCCCTCTCTGCTTTCCTGCGCACTCTATCCTCAAAAGCACCTTTTTTCACTCTCGGCAGCCTCCCCAGCAAAAAAGACAAACGTCCAGCTTTTGCTGCCACAGCAAAGGTGCCAGCGCGGAAAAGTGATGCTGGTCCTCACTGCCTCCTGGAACCCCTTCAAATGCCCCAGACAATTTGGCCCTCTCTGCTTTCCTGCGCACTCTATCCTCAAAAGCACCTTTTTTCACTCTCGGCAGCCTCCCCTGCAAAAAAGACAAACGTCCAGCTTTTGCTGCCACAGCAAAGGTGCCAGCGCGGAAAAGTGATGCTGGTCCTCACTGACCCCTAGAACCCCTTCAAATGCCCCAGACAATTTGGCCCTCTCTGCTTTCCTGCGCACTCTATCCTCAAAAGCACCTTTTTTCACTCTCGGCAGCCTCCCCAGCAAAAAAGACAAACGTCCAGCTTTTGCTGCCACAGCAAAGGTGCCAGCGGGGAAAAGTCATGCTGGTCCTCACTGCCTCCTGGAACCCCTTCAAATGCCCCACACAATTTGGCCCTCTCTGCTTTCCTGCGCACTCTATCCTCAAAAGCACCTTTTTTAACTCTCCGCAGCCTCCGCAGCAAAAAAGACAAACGTCCAGCTTTTGCTGCCAGAGCAAAGGTGCCAGCGGGGGAAAGTGATGCTTGTCCTCACTGACCCCTAGAACCCCTTCAAATGCCCCAGACAATTTGGCCCTCTCTGCTTTCCTGCGCACTCTATCCTCAAAAGAACCTTTTTTCACTTTCGGCGCTGTCTGGAGCAAAAAAGACAAACGTCCAGCTTTTGCTGCCACAGCAAAGGTGCCAGCGGGGAAAATTGATGCTGGTCCTCACTACCTCCTGGAACCCCTTCAAATGCCCCAGACAATTTGGCCCTCTCTGCTTTCCTGCGCACTCTATCCTCAAAAGCACCTTTTTTCACTCTCGGCAGCCTCCCCAGCAAAAAAGACAAACGTCCAGCTTTTGCTGCCACAGCAAAGGTGCCAGCGGGGAAAAGTGATGCTGGTCCTCACTGTCTCCTGGAATCCCTTCAAATGCCCCAGACAATTTGGCCCTCTCTGGTTTCCTGCGCACTCGATCCTCAAAAGCACCTTTTTTCACTCTCGGCAGCCTCCCCAGCAAAAAAGACAAACGTCCAGCTTTTGCTGCCACAGCAAAGGTGCCAGCGGGGGAAAGTGATGCTGGTCCTCACTACCTCCTGGAACCCCTTCAAATGCCCCAGACAATTGGGCCCTCTCTGCTTTCCTGCGCACTCTATCCTCAAAAGCACCTTTTTTCACTCTCGGCAGCCTCCCCAGCAAAAAAGACAAACGTCCAGCTTTTGCTGCCACAGCAAAGGTGCCAGCGGGGAAAAGTCATGCTGGTCCTCACTGCCTCCTGGAACCCCTTCAAATGCCCCAGACAATTTGGCCCTCTCTGCTTTCCTGCGCACTCTATCCTCAAAAGCACCTTTTTTCACTCTCGGCAGCCTCCCCAGCAAAAAAGACAAACGTCCAGCTTTTGCTGCCACAGCAAAGGTGCCAGCGGGGGAAAGTGATGCTTGTCCTCACTGACCCCTAGAACCCCTTCAAATGCCCCAGACAATTTGGCCCTCTGTGCTTTCCTGCGCACTCTATCCTCAAAAGCACCTTTTTTCAATTTCGGCGCTGTCTGGAGCAAAAAAGACAAACGTCCAGCTTTTGCTGCCACAGCAAAGGTGCCAGCGGGGAAAAGTGATGCTGGTCCTCACTGTCTCCTGGAACCCCTTCAAATGCCCCAGACAATTTGGCCCTCTCTGCTTTCCTGCGCACTCTATCCTCAAAAGCACCTTTTTTCACTCTCGGAAGCCTCCCCAGCAAAAAAGACAAACGTCCAGCTTTTGCTGCCACAGCAAAGGTGCCAGCGGGGGAAAGTGATGCTGGTCCTCACTACCTCCTGGAACCCCTTCAAATGCCCCAGACAATTTGGCCCTCTCTGCTGTCCTGCGCACTCTATCCTCAAAGGCACCTTTTTTCACTCTCGGAAGCCTCCCCAGCAAAAAAGACAAACGTCCAGCTTTTGCTGCCACAGCAAAGGTGCCAGCGCGGAAAAGTCATGCTGGTCCTCACTGCCTCCTGGAACCCCTTCAAATGCCCCAGACAATTTGGCCCTCTCTGCTTTCCTGCGCACTCTATCCTCAAAAGCACCTTTTTTCACTCTCGGCAGCCTCCCCAGCAAAAAAGACAAACGTCCAGCTTTTGCTGCCACAGCAAAGGTGCCAGCGGGGAAAAGTCATGCTGGTCCTCACTGCCTCCTGGAACCCCTTCAAATGCCCCAGACAATTTGGCCCTCTCTGCTTTCCTGCGCACTCTATCCTCAAAAGCACCTTTTTTCACTCTCGGCAGCCTCCCCAGCAAAAAAGACAAACGTCCAGCTTTTGCTGCCACAGCAAAGGTGCCAGCGGGGAAAAGTCATGCTGGTCCTCCCTGCCTCCTGGAACACCTTCAAATGCCCCAGACAATTGGGCCCTCTCTGCTTTCCTGCGCACTCGATCCTCAAAACCACCTTTTTTCACTCTCGGCAGCCTCCCCAGCAAAAAAGACAAACGTCCAACTTTTGCTGCCACAGCAAAGGTGCCAGCGGGGAAAAGTCATGCTGGTCCTCACTGCCTCCTGGAACCCCTTCAAATGCCCCAGACAATTTGGCCCTCTCTGCTTTCCTGCGCACTCGATCCTCAAAAGCACCTTTTTTCACTCTCGGCAGCCTCCCCAGCAAAAAAGACAAACGTCCAGCTTTTGCTGCCACAGCAAAGGTGCCAGCGGGGAAAAGTCATGCTGGTCCTCACTGCCTCCTGGAACCCCTTCAAATGCCCCAGACAATTTGGCCCTCTCTGCTTTCCTGCGCACTCTATCCTCAAAAGCACCTTTTTTCACTCTCGGCAGCCTCCCCAGCAAAAAAGACAAACGTCCAGCTTTTGCTGCCACAGCAAAGGTGCCAGCGGGGAAAAGTCATGCTGGTCCTCCCTGCCTCCTGGAACACCTTCAAATGCCCCAGACAATTGGGCCCTCTCTGCTTTCCTGCGCACTCGATCCTCAAAACCACCTTTTTTCACTCTCGGCAGCCTCCCCAGCAAAAAAGACAAACGTCCAGCTTTTGCTGCCACAGCAAAGGTGCCAGCGGGGAAAAGTCATGCTGGTCCTCACTGCCTCCTGGAACACCTTCAAATGCCCCAGACAATTTGGCCCTCTCTGCTTTCCTGCGCACTCGATCCTCAAAACCACCTTTTTTCACTCTCGGCAGCCTCCCCAGCAAAAAAGACAAACGTCCAGCTTTTGCTGCCACAGCAAAGGTGCCAGCGGGGGAAAGTGATGCTTGTCCTCACTGACCCCTAGAACCCCTTCAAATGCCCCAGACAATTTGGCCCTCTGTGCTTTCCTGCGCACTCTATCCTCAAAAGCAACTTTTTTCAATTTCGGCGCTGTCTGGAGCAAAAAAGACAAACGTCCAGCTTTTGCTGCCACAGCAAAGGTGCCAGCGGGGAAAAGTGATGCTGGTCCTCACTGTCTCCTGGAACCCCTTCAAATGCCCCAGACAATTTGGCCCTCTCTGCTTTCCTGCGCACTCTATCCTCAAAAGCACCTTTTTTAACTCTCCGCAGCCTCCGCAGCAAAAAAGACAAACGTCCAGCTTTTGCTGCCACAGCTAAGGTGCCAGCGGGGGAAAGTGATGCTTGTCCTCACTGACCCCTAGAACCCCTTCAAATGCCCCAGACAATTTGGCCCTCTCTGCTTTCCTGCGCACTCTATCCTCAAAAGCACCTTTTTTCAATTTCGGCGCTGTCTGGAGCAAAAAAGACAAACGTCCAGCTTTTGCTGCCACAGCAAAGGTGCCAGCGGGGAAAAGTGATGCTGGTCCTCACTGTCTCCTGGAACCCCTTCAAATGCCCCAGACAATTTGGCCCTCTCTGCTTTCCTGCGCACTCTATCCTCAAAAGCACCTTTTTTCAGTCTCGGCAGCCTCCCCAGCAAAAAAGACAAACGTCCAGCTTTTGCTGCCACAGCAAAGGTGCCAGCGGGGGAAAGTGATGCTGGTCCTCACTACCTCCTGGAACCCCTTCAAATGCCCCAGACAATTTGGCCCTCTCTGCTTTCCTGCGCACTCGATCCTCAAAAGCACCTTTTTTCACTCTCGGCAGCCTCCCCAGCAAAAAAGACAAACGTCCAGCTTTTGCTGCCACAGCAAAGGTGCCAGCGGGGAAAAGTCATGCTGGTCCTCCCTGCCTCCTGGAACACCTTCAAATGCCCCAGACAATTGGGCCCTCTCTGCTTTCCTGCGCACTCTATCCTCAAAAGCACCTTTTTTCAGTCTCGGCAGCCTCCCCTGCAAAAAAGACAAACGTCCAGCTTTTGCTGCCACAGCAAAGGTGCCAGCGGGGAAAAGTGATGCTGGTCCTCACTGCCTCCTGGAACCCCTTCAAATGCCCCAGACAATTTGGCCCTCTCTGCTTTCCTGCGCACTCGATCCTCAAAAGCACCTTTTTTCACTCTCGGCAGCCTCCCCTGCAAAAAAGACAAACGTCCAGCTTTTGCTGCCACAGCAAAGGTGCCAGCGCGGAAAAGTGATGCTGGTCCTCACTGCCTCCTGGAACCCCTTCAAATGCCCCAGACAATTTGGCCCTCTCTGCTTTCCTGCGCACTCTATCCTCAAAAGCACCTTTTTTCACTCTCGGCAGCCTCCCCAGCAAAAAAGACAAACGTCCAACTTTTGCTGCCACAGCAAAGGTGCCAGCGGGGAAAAGTCATGCTGGTCCTCACTGCCTCCTGGAACCCCTTCAAATGCCCCAGACAATTTGGCCCTCTCTGCTTTCCTTCGCACTCTATCCTCAAAAGCACCTTTTTTTCACTTTTAGCGGTGTTAGGCGCAAAAAAGACAAACGTCCAGCTTTTGCTGCCACAGCAAAGGTGCCAGCGGGGAAAAGTGATGCTGGTCCTCACTGCCTCCTGGAACCCCTTCAAATGCCCCAGACAATTTGGCCCTCTCTGCTTTCCTGCGCACTCTATCCTCAAAAGCACCTTTTTTAACTCTCCGCAGCCTCCGCAGCAAAAAAGACAAACGTCCAGCTTTTGCTGCCACAGCAAAGGTGCCAGCGGGGGAAAGTGATGCTTGTCCTCACTGACCCCTAGAACCCCTTCAAATGCCCCAGACAATTTGGCCCTCTCTGCTTTCCTGCGCACTCTATCCTCAAAAGCACCTTTTTTCAATTTCGGCGCTGTCTGGAGCAAAAAAGACAAACGTCCAGCTTTTGCTGCCACAGCAAAGGTGCCAGCGGGGAAAAGTGATGCTGGTCCTCACTGTCTCCTGGAACCCCTTCAAATGCCCCAGACAATTTGGCCCTCTCTGCTTTCCTGCGCACTCTATCCTCAAAGGCACCTTTTTTCACTCTCGGCAGCCTCCCCAGCAAAAAAGACAAACGTCCAGCTTTTGCTGCCACAGCAAAGGTGCCAGCGGGGAAAAGTCATGCTGGTCCTCACTGCCTCCTGGAACCCCTTCAAATGCCCCAGACAATTTGGCCCTCTCTGCTTTCCTGCGCACTCTATCCTCAAAAGCACCTTTTTTCACTCTCGGCAGCCTCCCCAGCAAAAAAGACAAACGTCCAGCTTTTGCTGCCACAGCAAAGGTGCCAGCGGGGAAAAGTCATGCTGGTCCTCACTGCCTCCTGGAACCCCTTCAAATGCCCCAGACAATTTGACCCTCTCTGCTTTCCTGCGCACTCTATCCTCAAAAGCACCTTTTTTCACTCTCGGCAGCCTCCCCAGCAAAAAAGACAAACGTCCAGCTTTTGCTGCCACAGCAAAGGTGCCAGCGGGGGAAAGTGATGCTTGTCCTCACTGACCCCTAGAACCCCTTCAAATGCCCCAGACAATTTGGCCCTCTCTGCTTTCCTGCGCACTCTATCCTCAAAAGCACCTTTTTTCAATTTCGGCGCTGTCTGGAGCAAAAAAGACAAACGTCCAGCTTTTGCTGCCACAGCAAAGGTGCCAGCGGGGAAAAGTGATGCTGGTCCTCACTGTCTCCTGGAACCCCTTCAAATGCCCCAGACAATTTGGCCCTCTCTGCTTTCCTGCGCACTCGATCCTCAAAAGCACCTTTTTTCACTCTCGGCAGCCTCCCCAGCAAAAAAGACAAACGTCCAGCTTTTGCTGCCACAGCAAAGGTGCCAGCGGGGGAAAGTGATGCTGGTCCTCACTACCTCCTGGAACCCCTTCAAATGCCCCAGACAATTTAGCCCTCTCTGCTTTCCTGCGCACTCTATCCTCAAAAGCACCTTTTTTCACTCTCGGCAGCCTCCCCAGCAAAAAAGACAAACGTCCAGCTTTTGCTGCCACAGCAAAGGTGCCAGCGGGGAAAAGTCATGCTGGTCCTCCCTGCCTCCTGGAACACCTTCAAATGCCCCAGACAATTGGGCCCTCTCTGCTTTCCTGCGCACTCGATCCTCAAAAGCACCTTTTTTCACTCTCGGCAGCCTCCGCAGCAAAAAAGACAAACGTCCAGCTTTTGCTGCCACAGCAAAGGTGCCAGCCCGGAAAAGTGATGCTGGTCCTCACTGCCTCCTGGAACCCCTTCAAATGCCCCAGACAATTTGGCCCTCTCTGCTTTCCTGCGCACTCTATCCTCAAAAGCACCTTTTTTCACTCTCGGCAGCCTCCCCAGCAAAAAAGACAAACGTCCAGCTTTTGCTGCCACAGCAAAGGTGCCAGCGGGGGAAAGTGATGCTGGTCCTCACTACCTCCTGGAACCCCTTCAAATGCCCCAGACAATTTAGCCCTCTCTGCTTTCCTGCGCACTCTATCCTCAAAAGCACCTTTTTTCACTCTCGGCAGCCTCCCCAGCAAAAAAGACAAACGTCCAGCTTTTGCTGCCACAGCAAAGGTGCCAGCGGGGAAAAGTCATGCTGGTCCTCCCTGCCTCCTGGAACACCTTCAAATGCCCCAGACAATTGGGCCCTCTCTGCTTTCCTGCGCACTCGATCCTCAAAACCACCTTTTTTCACTCTCGGCAGCCTCCCCAGCAAAAAAGACAAACGTCCAGCTTTTGCTGCCACAGCAAAGGTGCCAGCGCGGAAAAGTGATGCTGGTCCTCACTGCCTCCTGGAACCCCTTCAAATGCCCCAGACAATTTGGCCCTCTCTGCTTTCCTGCGCACTCTATCCTCAAAAGCACCTTTTTTCACTCTCGGCAGCCTCCCCTGCAAAAAAGACAAACGTCCAGCTTTTGCTGCCACAGCAAAGGTGCCAGCGCGGAAAAGTGATGCTGGTCCTCACTGACCCCTAGAACCCCTTCGAATGCCCCAGACAATTTGGCCCTCTCTGCTTTCCTGCGCACTCTGTCCTCAAAAGCACCTTTTTTCACTCTCGGCAGCCTCCCCAGCAAAAAAGACAAACGTCCAGCTTTTGCTGCCACAGCAAAGGTGCCAGCGGGGAAAAGTCATGCTGGTCCTCACTGCCTCCTGGAACCCCTTCAAATGCCCCAGACAATTTGGCCCTCTCTGCTTTCCTGCGCACTCTATCCTCAAAAGCACCTTTTTTAACTCTCCGCAGCCTCCGCAGCAAAAAAGACAAACGTCCAGCTTTTGCTGCCACAGCAAAGGTGCCAGCGGGGGAAAGTGATGCTTGTCCTCACTGACCCCTAGAACCCCTTCAAATGCCCCAGACAATTTGGCCCTCTCTGCTTTCCTGCGCACTCTATCCTCAAAAGAACCTTTTTTCACTTTCGGCGCTGTCTGGAGCAAAAAAGACAAACGTCCAGCTTTTGCTGCCACAGCAAAGGTGCCAGCGGGGAAAATTGATGCTGGTCCTCACTACCTCCTGGAACCCCTTCAAATGCCCCAGACAATTTGGCCCTCTCTGCTTTCCTGCGCACTCTATCCTCAAAAGCACCTTTTTTCACTCTCGGCAGCCTCCCCAGCAAAAAAGACAAACGTCCAGCTTTTGCTGCCACAGCAAAGGTGCCAGCGGGGAAAAGTCATGCTGGTCCTCCCTGCCTCCTGGAACACCTTCAAATGCCCCAGACAATTGGGCCCTCTCTGCTTTCCTGCGCACTCGATCCTCAAAAGCACCTTTTTTCACTCTCGGCAGCCTCCCCAGCAAAAAAGACAAACGTCCAGCTTTTGCTGCCACAGCAAAGGTGCCAGCGGGGGAAAGTGATGCTGGTCCTCACTACCTCCTGGATCCCCTTCAAATGCCCCAGACAATTTGGCCCTCTCTGCTGTCCTGCGCACTCTATCCTCAAAGGCACCTTTTTTCACTCTCGGCAGCCTCCCCAGCAAAAAAGACAAACGTCCAGCTTTTGCTGCCACAGCAAAGGTGCCAGCGCGGAAAAGTCATGCTGGTCCTCACTGCCTCCTGGAACCCCTTCAAATGCCCCAGACAATTTGGCCCTCTCTGCTTTCCTGCGCACTCTATCCTCAAAAGCACCTTTTTTCACTCTCGGCAGCCTCCCCAGCAAAAAAGACAAACGTCCAGCTTTTGCTGCCACAGCAAAGGTGCCAGCGGGGAAAAGTCATGCTGGTCCTCACTGCCTCCTGGAACCCCTTCAAATGCCCCAGACAATTTGGCCCTCTCTGCTTTCCTGCGCACTCTATCCTCAAAAGCACCTTTTTTCACTCTCGGCAGCCTCCCCAGCAAAAAAGACAAACGTCCAGCTTTTGCTGCCACAGCAAAGGTGCCAGTGGGGAAAAGTCATGCTGGTCCTCCCTGCCTCCTGGAACCCCTTCAAATGCCCCAGACAATTGGGCCCTCTCTGCTTTCCTGCGCACTCTGTCCTCGAAAGCACCTTTTTTCACTCTCGGCAGCCTCCCCAGCAAAAAAGACAAACGTCCAGCTTTTGCTGCCACAGCAAAGGTGCCAGCGGGGAAAAGTCATGCTGGTCCTCACTGCCTCCTGGAACCCCTTCAAATGCCCCAGACAATTTGGCCCTCTCTGCTTTCCTGCGCACTCTATCCTCAAAAGCACCTTTTTTAACTCTCCGCAGCCTCCGCAGCAAAAAAGACAAACGTCCAGCTTTTGCTGCCACAGCAAAGGTGCCAGCGGGGGAAAGTGATGCTTGTCCTCACTGACCCCTAGAACCCCTTCAAATGCCCCAGACAATTTGGCCCTCTCTGCTTTCCTGCGCACTCTATCCTCAAAAGAACCTTTTTTCACTTTCGGCGCTGTCTGGAGCAAAAAAGACAAACGTCCAGCTTTTGCTGCCACAGCAAAGGTGCCAGCGGGGAAAATTGATGCTGGTCCTCACTACCTCCTGGAACCCCTTCAAATGCCCCAGACAATTTGGCCCTCTCTGCTTTCCTGCGCACTCTATCCTCAAAAGCACCTTTTTTCACTCTCGGCAGCCTCCCCAGCAAAAAAGACAAACGTCCAGCTTTTGCTGCCACAGCAAAGGTGCCAGCGGGGAAAAGTCATGCTGGTCCTCACTGCCTCCTGGAACACCTTCAAATGCCCCAGACAATTGGGCCCTCTCTGCTTTCCTGCGCACTCGATCCTCAAAACCACCTTTTTTCACTCTCGGCAGCCTCCCCAGCAAAAAAGACAAACGTCCAGCTTTTGCTGCCACAGCAAAGGTGCCAGCGGGGAAAAGTCATGCTGGTCCTCACTGCCTCCTGGAACCCCTTCAAATGCCCCAGACAATTTGGCCCTCTCTGCTTTCCTGCGCACTCTATCCTCAAAAGCACCTTTTTTCACTCTCGGCAGCCTCCCCAGCAAAAAAGACAAACGTCCAGCTTTTGCTGCCACAGCAAAGGTGCCAGCGGGGGAAAGTGATGCTTGTCCTCACTGACCCCTAGAACCCCTTCAAATGCCCCAGACAATTTGGCCCTCTGTGCTTTCCTGCGCACTCTATCCTCAAAAGCACCTTTTTTCAATTTCGGCGCTGTCTGGAGCAAAAAAGACAAACGTCCAGCTTTTGCTGCCACAGCAAAGGTGCCAGCGGGGAAAAGTGATGCTGGTCCTCACTGTCTCCTGGAACCCCTTCAAATGCCCCAGACAATTTGGCCCTCTCTGCTTTCCTGCGCACTCTATCCTCAAAAGCACCTTTTTTCACTCTCGGCAGCCTCCCCAGCAAAAAAGACAAACGTCCAGCTTTTGCTGCCACAGCAAAGGTGCCAGCGGGGGAAAGTGATGCTGGTCCTCACTACCTCCTGGATCCCCTTCAAATGCCCCAGACAATTTGGCCCTCTCTGCTGTCCTGCGCACTCTATCCTCAAAGGCACCTTTTTTCACTCTCGGCAGCCTCCCCAGCAAAAAAGACAAACGTCCAGCTTTTGCTGCCACAGCAAAGGTGCCAGCGCGGAAAAGTCATGCTGGTCCTCACTGCCTCCTGGAACCCCTTCAAATGCCCCAGACAATTTGGCCCTCTCTGCTTTCCTGCGCACTCTATCCTCAAAAGCACCTTTTATCACTCTCGGCAGCCTCCCCAGCAAAAAAGACAAACGTCCAGCTTTTGCTGCCACAGCAAAGGTGCCAGCGGGGAAAAGTCATGCTGGTCCTCACTGCCTCCTGGAACCCCTTCAAATGCCCCAGACAATTTGGCCCTCTCTGCTTTCCTGCGCACTCTATCCTCAAAAGCACCTTTTTTCACTCTCGGCAGCCTCCCCAGCAAAAAAGACAAACGTCCAGCTTTTGCTGCCACAGCAAAGGTGCCAGTGGGGAAAAGTCATGCTGGTCCTCCCTGCCTCCTGGAACACCTTCAAATGCCCCAGACAATTGGGCCCTCTCTGCTTTCCTGCGCACTCGATCCTCAAAACCACCTTTTTTCACTCTCGGCAGCCTCCCCAGCAAAAAAGACAAACGTCCAGCTTTTGCTGCCACAGCCAAGGTGCCAGCGGGGAAAAGTCATGCTGGTCCTCACTGCCTCCTGGAACCCCTTCAAATGCCCCAGACAATTTGGCCCTCTCTGCTTTCCTGTGCACTCTATCCTCAAAAGCACCTTTTTTCACTCTCGGCAGCCTCCCCAGCAAAAAAGACAAACGTCCAGCTTTTGCTGCCACAGCAAAGGTGCCAGCGGGGAAAAGTCATGCTGGTCCTCACTGCCTCCTGGAACCCCTTCAAATGCCCCAGACAATTTGGCCCTCTCTGCTTTCCTGCGCACTCTATCCTCAAAAGCACCTTTTTTCACTCTCGGCAGCCTCCCCAGCAAAAAAGACAAACGTCCAGCTTTTGCTGCCACAGCAAAGGTGCCAACGGGGAAAAGTCATGCTGGTCCTCCCTGCCTCCTGGAACACCTTCAAATGCCCCAGACAATTGGGCCCTCTCTGCTTTCCTGCGCACTCGATCCTCAAAACCACCTTTTTTCACTCTCGGCAGCCTCCCCAGCAAAAAAGACAAACGTCCAGCTTTTGCTGCCACAGCAAAGGTGCCAGCGGGGAAAAGTCATGCTGGTCCTCACTGCCTCCTGGAACCCCTTCAAATGCCCCAGACAATTTGGCCCTCTCTGCTTTCCTGCGCACTCTATCCTCAAAAGCACCTTTTTTCACTCTCGGCAGCCTCCCCAGCAAAAAAGACAAACGTCCAGCTTTTGCTGCCACAGCAAAGGTGCCAGCGGGGGAAAGTGATGCTTGTCCTCACTGACCCCTAGAACCCCTTCAAATGCCCCAGACAATTTGGCCCTCTGTGCTTTCCTGCGCACTCTATCCTCAAAAGCACCTTTTTTCAATTTCGGCGCTGTCTGGAGCAAAAAAGACAAACGTCCAGCTTTTGCTGCCACAGCAAAGGTGCCAGCGGGGAAAAGTCATGCTGGTCCTCACTGTCTCCTGGAACCCCTTCAAATGCCCCAGACAATTTGGCCCTCTCTGCTTTCCTGCGCACTCTATCCTCAAAAGCACCTTTTTTCACTCTCGGCAGCCTCCCCAGCAAAAAAGACAAACGTCCAGCTTTTGCTGCCACAGCAAAGGTGCCAGCGGGGGAAAGTGATGCTTGTCCTCACTGACCCCTAGAACCCCTTCAAATGCCCCAGACAATTTGGCCCTCTCTGCTTTCCTGCGCACTCTATCCTCAAAAGCACCTTTTTTCAATTTCGGCGCTGTCTGGAGCAAAAAAGACAAACGTCCAGCTTTTGCTGCCACAGCAAAGGTGCCAGCGGGGAAAAGTCATGCTGGTCCTCACTGTCTCCTGGAACCCCTTCAAATGCCCCAGACAATTTGGCCCTCTCTGCTTTCCTGCGCACTCTATCCTCAAAAGCACCTTTTTTCACTCTCGGCAGCCTCCCCAGCAAAAAAGACAAACGTCCAGCTTTTGCTGCCACAGCAAAGGTGCCATCGGGGGAAAGTGATGCTGGTCCTCACTACCTCCTGGAACCCCTTCAAATGCCCCAGACAATTTGGCCCTCTCTGCTTTCCTGCGCACTCTATCCTCAAAGGCACCTTTTTTCACTCTCGGCAGCCTCCCCAGCAAAAAAGACAAACGTCCAGCTTTTGCTGCCACAGCAAAGGTGCCAGCGCGGAAAAGTCATGCTGGTCCTCACTGCCTCCTGGAACCCCTTCAAATGCCCCAGACAATTTGGCCCTCTCTGCTTTCCTGCGCACTCTATCCTCAAAGGCACCTTTTTTCACTCTCGGCAGCCTCCCCAGCAAAAAAGACAAACGTCCAGCTTTTGCTGCCACAGCAAAGGTGCCAGCGCGGAAAAGTCATGCTGGTCCTCACTGCCTCCTGGAACCCCTTCAAATGCCCCAGACAATTTGGCCCTCTCTGCTTTCCTGCGCACTCTATCCTCAAAAGCACCTTTTATCACTCTCGGCAGCCTCCCCAGCAAAAAAGACAAACGTCCAGCTTTTGCTGCCACAGCAAAGGTGCCAGCGGGGAAAAGTCATGCTGGTCCTCACTGCCTCCTGGAACCCCTTCAAATGCCCCAGACAATTTGGCCCTCTCTGCTTTCCTGCGCACTCTATCCTCAAAAGCACCTTTTTTCACTCTCGGCAGCCTCCCCAGCAAAAAAGACAAACGTCCAGCTTTTGCTGCCACAGCAAAGGTGCCAGTGGGGAAAAGTCATGCTGGTCCTCCCTGCCTCCTGGAACACCTTCAAATGCCCCAGACAATTGGGCCCTCTCTGCTTTCCTGCGCACTCGATCCTCAAAACCACCTTTTTTCACTCTCGGCAGCCTCCCCAGCAAAAAAGACAAACGTCCAGCTTTTGCTGCCACAGCCAAGGTGCCAGCGGGGAAAAGTCATGCTGGTCCTCACTGCCTCCTGGAACCCCTTCAAATGCCCCAGACAATTTGGCCCTCTCTGCTTTCCTGTGCACTCTATCCTCAAAAGCACCTTTTTTCACTCTCGGCAGCCTCCCCAGCAAAAAAGACAAACGTCCAGCTTTTGCTGCCACAGCAAAGGTGCCAGCGGGGAAAAGTCATGCTGGTCCTCACTGCCTCCTGGAACCCCTTCAAATGCCCCAGACAATTTGGCCCTCTCTGCTTTCCTGCGCACTCTATCCTCAAAAGCACCTTTTTTCACTCTCGGCAGCCTCCCCAGCAAAAAAGACAAACGTCCAGCTTTTGCTGCCACAGCAAAGGTGCCAACGGGGAAAAGTCATGCTGGTCCTCCCTGCCTCCTGGAACACCTTCAAATGCCCCAGACAATTGGGCCCTCTCTGCTTTCCTGCGCACTCGATCCTCAAAACCACCTTTTTTCACTCTCGGCAGCCTCCCCAGCAAAAAAGACAAACGTCCAGCTTTTGCTGCCACAGCAAAGGTGCCAGCGGGGAAAAGTCATGCTGGTCCTCACTGCCTCCTGGAACCCCTTCAAATGCCCCAGACAATTTGGCCCTCTCTGCTTTCCTGCGCACTCTATCCTCAAAAGCACCTTTTTTCACTCTCGGCAGCCTCCCCAGCAAAAAAGACAAACGTCCAGCTTTTGCTGCCACAGCAAAGGTGCCAGCGGGGGAAAGTGATGCTTGTCCTCACTGACCCCTAGAACCCCTTCAAATGCCCCAGACAATTTGGCCCTCTGTGCTTTCCTGCGCACTCTATCCTCAAAAGCACCTTTTTTCAATTTCGGCGCTGTCTGGAGCAAAAAAGACAAACGTCCAGCTTTTGCTGCCACAGCAAAGGTGCCAGCGGGGAAAAGTCATGCTGGTCCTCACTGTCTCCTGGAACCCCTTCAAATGCCCCAGACAATTTGGCCCTCTCTGCTTTCCTGCGCACTCTATCCTCAAAAGCACCTTTTTTCACTCTCGGCAGCCTCCCCAGCAAAAAAGACAAACGTCCAGCTTTTGCTGCCACAGCAAAGGTGCCAGCGGGGGAAAGTGATGCTTGTCCTCACTGACCCCTAGAACCCCTTCAAATGCCCCAGACAATTTGGCCCTCTCTGCTTTCCTGCGCACTCTATCCTCAAAAGCACCTTTTTTCAATTTCGGCGCTGTCTGGAGCAAAAAAGACAAACGTCCAGCTTTTGCTGCCACAGCAAAGGTGCCAGCGGGGAAAAGTCATGCTGGTCCTCACTGTCTCCTGGAACCCCTTCAAATGCCCCAGACAATTTGGCCCTCTCTGCTTTCCTGCGCACTCTATCCTCAAAAGCACCTTTTTTCACTCTCGGCAGCCTCCCCAGCAAAAAAGACAAACGTCCAGCTTTTGCTGCCACAGCAAAGGTGCCATCGGGGGAAAGTGATGCTGGTCCTCACTACCTCCTGGAACCCCTTCAAATGCCCCAGACAATTTGGCCCTCTCTGCTTTCCTGCGCACTCTATCCTCAAAGGCACCTTTTTTCACTCTCGGCAGCCTCCCCAGCAAAAAAGACAAACGTCCAGCTTTTGCTGCCACAGCAAAGGTGCCAGCGCGGAAAAGTCATGCTGGTCCTCACTGCCTCCTGGAACCCCTTCAAATGCCCCAGACAATTTGGCCCTCTCTGCTTTCCTGCGCACTCTATCCTCAAAAGCACCTTTTTTAACTCTCCGCAGCCTCCGCAGCAAAAAAGACAAACGTCCAGATTTTGCTGCCACAGCAAAGGTGCCAGCGGGGAAAAGTCATGCTGGTCCTCACTGACCCCTAGAACCCCTTCAAATGCCCCAGACAATTTGGCCCTCTCTGCTTTCCTGCGCACTCTATCCTCAAAAGCACCTTTTTTAACTCTCCGCAGCCTCCGCAGCAAAAAAGACAAACGTCCAGCTTTTGCTGCCACAGCAAACGTGCCAGCGGGGGAAAGTGATGCTTGTCCTCACTGACCCCTAGAACCCCTTCAAATGCCCCAGACAATTTGGCCCTCTCTGCTTTCCTGCGCACTCTATCCTCAAAAGCACCTTTTTTCAATTTCGGCGCTGTCTGGAGCAAAAAAGACAAACGTCCAGCTTTTGCTGCCACAGCAAAGGTGCCAGCGGGGAAAAGTGATGCTGGTCCTCACTGTCTCCTGGAACCCCTTCAAATGCCCCAGACAATTTGGCCCTCTCTGCTTTCCTGCGCACTCTATCCTCAAAAGCACCTTTTTTCAGTCTCGGCAGCCTCCCCAGCAAAAAAGAAAAAACGTCCAGCTTTTGCTGCCACAGCAAAGGTGCCAGCGGGGGAAAGTGATGCTGGTCCTCACTACCTCCTGGAACCCCTTCAAATGCCCCAGACAATTTGGCCCTCTCTGCTTTCCTGCGCACTCTATCCTCAAAAGCACCTTTATTCACTCTCGGCAGCCTCCCCAGCAAAAAAGACAAACGTCCAGCTTTTGCTGCCACAGCAAAGGTGCCAGCGGGGAAAAGTCATGCTGGTCCTCCCTGCCTCCTGGAACACCTTCAAATGCCCCAGACAATTGGGCCCTCTCTGCTTTCCTGCGCACTCGATCCTCAAAAGCACCTTTTTTCACTCTCGGCAGCCTCCCCTGCAAAAAAGACAAACGTCCAGCTTTTGCTGCCACAGCAAAGGTGCCAGCGGGGAAAAGTCATGCTGGTCCTCACTGCCTCCTGGAACCCCTTCAAATGCCCCAGACAATTTGGCCCTCTCTGCTTTCCTGCGCACTCTATCCTCAAAAGCACCTTTTTTCACTCTCGGCAGCCTCCCCTGCAAAAAAGACAAACGTCCAGCTTTTGCTGCCACAGCAAAGGTGCCAGCGCGGAAAAGTCATGCTGGTCCTCACTGCCTCCTGGAACCCCTTCAAATGCCCCAGACAATTTGGCCCTCTCTGCTTTCCTGCGCACTCTATCCTCAAAAGCACCTTTTTTCACTCTCGGCAGCCTCCCCAGCAAAAAAGAAAAACGTCCAGCTTTTGCTGCCACAGCAAAGGTGCCAGCGGGGAAAAGTCATGCTGGTCCTCACTGCCTCCTGGAACCCCTTCAAATGCCCCAGACAATTTGGCCCTCTCTGCTTTCCTGCGCACTCTATCCTCAAAAGCACCTTTTTTAACTCTCCGCAGCCTCCGCAGCAAAAAAGACAAACGTCCAGCTTTTGCTGCCAGAGCAAAGGTGCCAGCGGGGGAAAGTGATGCTTGTCCTCACTGACCCCTAGAACCCCTTCAAATGCCCCAGACAATTTGGCCCTCTCTGCTTTCCTGCGCACTCGATCCTCAAAACCACCTTTTTTCACTTTCGGCGCTGTCTGGAGCAAAAAATACAAACGTCCAGCTTTTGCTGCCACAGCAAAGGTGCCAGCGCGGAAAAGTGATGCTGGTCCTCACTGTCTCCTGGAACCCCTTCAAATGCCCCAGACAATTTGGCCCTCTCTGCTTTCCTGCGCACTCAATCCTCAAAAGCACCTTTTTTCACTCTCCGCAGCCTCCCCAGCAATAAAGACAAACGTCCAGCTTTTGCTGCCACAGCAAAGGTGCCAGCGGGGGAAAGTGATGCTGGTCCTCACTGCCTCCTGGAACACCTTCAAATGCCCCAGACAATTGGGCCCTCTCTGCTTTCCTGCGCACTCGATGCTCAAAACCACCTTTTTTCACTCTCAGCAGCCTCCCTAGCAAAAAAGACAAACGTCCAGCTTTTGCTGCCACAGCAAAGGTGCCAGCGGGGAAAATTGATGCTGGTCCTCACTGCCTCCTGGAACCCCTTCAAATGCCCCAGACAATTTGGCCCTCTCTGCTTTCCTGCGCACTCTATCCTCAAAAGCACCTTTTTTCACTCTCGGCAGCCTCCCCAGCAAAAAAGACAAACGTCCAGCTTTTGCTGCCACAGCAAAGGTGCCAGCGGGGAAAAGTCATGCTGGTCCTCACTGCCTCCTGGAACACCTTCAAATGCCCCAGACAATTGGGCCCTCTCTGCTTTCCTGCGCACTCGATCCTCAAAACCACCTTTTTTCACTCTCGGCAGCCTCCCCAGCAAAAAAGACAAACGTCCAGCTTTTGCTGCCACAGCAAAGGTGCCAGCGGGGAAAAGTGATGCTGGTCCTCACTGCCTCCTGGAACCCCTTCAAATGCCCCAGACAATTTGGCCCTCTCTGCTTTCCTGCGCACTCTATCCTCAAAAGCACCTTTTTTCACTCTCGGCAGCCTCCCCTGAAAAAAGACAAACGTCCAGCTTTTGCTGCCAGAGCAAAGGTGCCAGCGCGGAAAAGTGATGCTGGTCCTCACTGCCTCCTGGAACCCCTTCAAATGCCCCAGACAATTTGGCCCTCTCTGCTTTCCTGCGCACTCTATCCTCAAAAGCACCTTTTTTCACTCTCGGCAGCCTCCCCAGCAAAAAAGACAAACGTCCAGCTTTTGCTGCCACAGCAAAGGTGCCAGCGGGGAAAAGTCATGCTGGTCCTCACTGTCTCCTGGAACCCCTTCAAATGCCCCAGACAATTTGGCCCTCTCTGCTTTCCTGCGCACTCTATCCTCAAAAGCACCTTTTTTCACTCTCGGCAGCCTCCCCAGCAAAAAAGACAAACGTCCAGCTTTTGCTGCCACAGCAAAGGTGCCAGCGGGGGAAAGTGATGCTGGTCCTCACTACCTCCTGGAACCCCTTCAAATGCCCCAGACAATTTGGCCCTCTCTGCTGTCCTGTGCACTCTATCCTCAAAGGCACCTTTTTTCACTCTCGGCAGCCTCCCCAGCAAAAAAGACAAACGTCCAGCTTTTGCTGCCACAGCAAAGGTGCCAGCGCGGAAAAGTCATGCTGGTCCTCACTGCCTCCTGGAACCCCTTCAAATGCCCCAGACAATTTGGCCCTCTCTGCTTTCCTGCGCACTCTATCCTCAAAAGCACCTTTTTTCACTCTCGGCAGCCTCCCCAGCAAAAAAGACAAACGTCCAGCTTTTGCTGCCACAGCAAAGGTGCCAGCGGGGAAAAGTGATGCTGGTCCTCACTGCCTCCTGGAACCCCTTCAAATGCCCCAGACAATTTGGCCCTCTCTGCTTTCCTGCGCACTCTATCCTCAAAAGCACCTTTTTTCACTCTCGGCAGCCTCCCCAGCAAAAAAGACAAACGTCCAGCTTTTGCTGCCACAGCAAAGGTGCCAGCGCGGAAAAGTCATGCTGGTCCTCACTGCCTCCTGGAACCCCTTCAAATGCCCCAGACAATTTGGCCCTCTCTGCTTTCCTGCGCACTCTATCCTCAAAAGCACCTTTTTTCACTCTCGGCAGCCTCCCCAGCAAAAAAGACAAACGTCCAGCTTTTGCTGCCACAGCAAAGGTGCCAGCGGGGAAAAGTCATGCTGGTCCTCACTGCCTCCTGGAACCCCTTCAAATGCCCCAGACAATTGGGCCCTCTCTGCTTTCCTGCGCACTCTATCCTCAAAAGCAACTTTTTTAACTCTCCGCAGCCTCCGCAGCAAAAAAGACAAACGTCCAGCTTTTGCTGCCACAGCAAAGGTGCCAGCGGGGAAAAGTCATGCTGGTCCTCACTGCCTCCTGGAACCCCTTCAAATGCCCCAGACAATTTGGCCCTCTCTGCTTTCCTGCGCACTCTATCCTCAAAAGCACCTTTTTTCACTCTCGGCAGCCTCCCCAGCAAAAAAGACAAACGTCCAGCTTTTGCTGCCACAGCAAAGGTGCCAGCGGGGGAAAGTGATGCTTGTCCTCACTGACCCCTAGAACCCCTTCAAATGCCCCAGACAATTTGGCCCTCTCTGCTTTCCTGCGCACTCTATCCTCAAAAGCACCTTTTTTCAATTTCGGCGCTGTCTGGAGCAAAAAAGACAAACGTCCAGCTTTTGCTGCCACAGCAAAGGTGCCAGCGGGGAAAAGTGATGCTGGTCCTCACTGTCTCCTGGAACCCCTTCAAATGCCCCAGACAATTTGGCCCTCTCTGCTTTCCTGCGCACTCTATCCTCAAAAGCACCTTTTTTCACTCTCGGCAGCCTCCCCAGCAAAAAAGACAAACGTCCAGCTTTTGCTGCCACAGCAAAGGTGCCAGCGGGGGAAAGTGATGCTTGTCCTCACTGACCCCTAGAACCCCTTCAAATGCCCCAGACAATTTGGCCCTCTCTGCTTTCCTGCGCACTCTATCCTCAAAAGCACCTTTTTTCAATTTCGGCGCTGTCTGGAGCAAAAAAGACAAACGTCCAGCTTTTGCTGCCACAGCAAAGGTGCCAGCGGGGAAAAGTCATGCTGGTCCTCACTGTCTCCTGGAACCCCTTCAAATGCCCCAGACAATTTGGCCCTCTCTGCTTTCCTGCGCACTCTATCCTCAAAAGCACCTTTTTTCACTCTCGGCAGCCTCCCCAGCAAAAAAGACAAACGTCCAGCTTTTGCTGCCACAGCAAAGGTGCCATCGGGGGAAAGTGATGCTGGTCCTCACTACCTCCTGGAACCCCTTCAAATGCCCCAGACAATTTGGCCCTCTCTGCTTTCCTGCGCACTCTATCCTCAAAGGCACCTTTTTTCACTCTCGGCAGCCTCCCCAGCAAAAAAGACAAACGTCCAGCTTTTGCTGCCACAGCAAAGGTGCCAGCGCGGAAAAGTCATGCTGGTCCTCACTGCCTCCTGGAACCCCTTCAAATGCCCCAGACAATTTGGCCCTCTCTGCTTTCCTGCGCACTCTATCCTCAAAAGCACCTTTTTTCACTCTCGGCAGCCTCCCCAGCAAAAAAGACAAACGTCCAGCTTTTGCTGCCACAGCAAAGGTGCCAGCGGGGAAAAGTCATGCTGGTCCTCACTGACCCCTAGAACCCCTTCAAATGCCCCAGACAATTTGGCCCTCTCTGCTTTCCTGCGCACTCTATCCTCAAAAGCACCTTTTTTAACTCTCCGCAGCCTCCGCAGCAAAAAAGACAAACGTCCAGCTTTTGCTGCCACAGCAAAGGTGCCAGCGGGGGAAAGTGATGCTTGTCCTCACTGACCCCTAGAACCCCTTCAAATGCCCCAGACAATTTGGCCCTCTCTGCTTTCCTGCGCACTCTATCCTCAAAAGCACCTTTTTTCAATTTCGGCGCTGTCTGGAGCAAAAAAGACAAACGTCCAGCTTTTGCTGCCACAGCAAAGGTGCCAGCGGGGAAAAGTGATGCTGGTCCTCACTGTCTCCTGGAACCCCTTCAAATGCCCCAGACAATTTGGCCCTCTCTGCTTTCCTGCGCACTCTATCCTCAAAAGCACCTTTTTTCAGTCTCGGCAGCCTCCCCAGCAAAAAAGAAAAAACGTCCAGCTTTTGCTGCCACAGCAAAGGTGCCAGCGGGGGAAAGTGATGCTGGTCCTCACTACCTCCTGGAACCCCTTCAAATGCCCCAGACAATTTGGCCCTCTCTGCTTTCCTGCGCACTCTATCCTCAAAAGCACCTTTTTTCACTCTCGGCAGCCTCCCCAGCAAAAAAGACAAACGTCCAGCTTTTGCTGCCACAGCAAAGGTGCCAGCGGGGAAAAGTCATGCTGGTCCTCCCTGCCTCCTGGAACACCTTCAAATGCCCCAGACAATTGGGCCCTCTCTGCTTTCCTGCGCACTCGATCCTCAAAAGCACCTTTTTTCACTCTCGGCAGCCTCCCCTGCAAAAAAGACAAACGTCCAGCTTTTGCTGCCACAGCAAAGGTGCCAGCGGGGAAAAGTGATGCTGGTCCTCACTGCCTCCTGGAACCCCTTCAAATGCCCCAGACAATTTGGCCCTCTCTGCTTTCCTGCGCACTCTATCCTCAAAAGCACCTTTTTTCACTCTCGGCAGCCTCCCCTGCAAAAAAGACAAACGTCCAGCTTTTGCTGCCACAGCAAAGGTGCCAGCGCGGAAAAGTCATGCTGGTCCTCACTGCCTCCTGGAACCCCTTCAAATGCCCCAGACAATTTGGCCCTCTCTGCTTTCCTGCGCACTCTATCCTCAAAAGCACCTTTTTTCACTCTCGGCAGCCTCCCCAGCAAAAAAGACAAACGTCCAGCTTTTGCTGCCACAGCAAAGGTGCCAGCGGGGAAAAGTCATGCTGGTCCTCACTGCCTCCTGGAACCCCTTCAAATGCCCCAGACAATTTGGCCCTCTCTGCTTTCCTGCGCACTCTATCCTCAAAAGCACCTTTTTTAACTCTCCGCAGCCTCCGCAGCAAAAAAGACAAACGTCCAGCTTTTGCTGCCAGAGCAAAGGTGCCAGCGGGGGAAAGTGATGCTTGTCCTCACTGACCCCTAGAACCCCTTCAAATGCCCCAGACAATTTGGCCCTCTCTGCTTTCCTGCACACTCGATCCTCAAAACCACCTTTTTTCACTTTCGGCGCTGTCTGGAGCAAAAAATACAAACGTCCAGCTTTTGCTGCCACAGCAAAGGTGCCAGCGCGGAAAAGTGATGCTGGTCCTCACTGCCTCCTGGAACCCCTTCAAATGCCCCAGACAATTTGGCCCTCTCTGCTTTCCTGCGCACTCAATCCTCAAAAGCACCTTTTTTCACTCTCCGCAGCCTCCCCAGCAATAAAGACAAACGTCCAGCTTTTGCTGCCACAGCAAAGGTGCCAGCGGGGGAAAGTGATGCTGGTCCTCACTGCCTCCTGGAACACCTTCAAATGCCCCAGACAATTTGGCCCTCTCTGCTTTCCTGCGCACTCTATCCTCAAAAGCACCTTTTTTCAGTCTCGGCAGCCTCCCCAGCAAAAAAGAAAAAACGTCCAGCTTTTGCTGCCACAGCAAAGGTGCCAGCGGGGGAAAGTGATGCTGGTCCTCACTACCTCCTGGAACCCCTTCAAATGCCCCAGACAATTTGGCCCTCTCTGCTTTCCTGCGCACTCTATCCTCAAAAGCACCTTTTTTCACTCTCGGCAGCCTCCCCAGCAAAAAAGACAAACGTCCAGCTTTTGCTGCCACAGCAAAGGTGCCAGCGGGGAAAAGTCATGCTGGTCCTCCCTGCCTCCTGGAACACCTTCAAATGCCCCAGACAATTGGGCCCTCTCTGCTTTCCTGCGCACTCGATCCTCAAAAGCACCTTTTTTCACTCTCGGCAGCCTCCCCTGCAAAAAAGACAAACGTCCAGCTTTTGCTGCCACAGCAAAGGTGCCAGCGGGGAAAAGTGATGCTGGTCCTCACTGCCTCCTGGAACCCCTTCAAATGCCCCAGACAATTTGGCCCTCTCTGCTTTCCTGCGCACTCTATCCTCAAAAGCACCTTTTTTCACTCTCGGCAGCCTCCCCTGCAAAAAAGACAAACGTCCAGCTTTTGCTGCCACAGCAAAGGTGCCAGCGCGGAAAAGTCATGCTGGTCCTCACTGCCTCCTGGAACCCCTTCAAATGCCCCAGACAATTTGGCCCTCTCTGCTTTCCTGCGCACTCTATCCTCAAAAGCACCTTTTTTCACTCTCGGCAGCCTCCCCAGCAAAAAAGACAAACGTCCAGCTTTTGCTGCCACAGCAAAGGTGCCAGCGGGGAAAAGTCATGCTGGTCCTCACTGCCTCCTGGAACCCCTTCAAATGCCCCAGACAATTTGGCCCTCTCTGCTTTCCTGCGCACTCTATCCTCAAAAGCACCTTTTTTAACTCTCCGCAGCCTCCGCAGCAAAAAAGACAAACGTCCAGCTTTTGCTGCCAGAGCAAAGGTGCCAGCGGGGGAAAGTGATGCTTGTCCTCACTGACCCCTAGAACCCCTTCAAATGCCCCAGACAATTTGGCCCTCTCTGCTTTCCTGCACACTCGATCCTCAAAACCACCTTTTTTCACTTTCGGCGCTGTCTGGAGCAAAAAATACAAACGTCCAGCTTTTGCTGCCACAGCAAAGGTGCCAGCGCGGAAAAGTGATGCTGGTCCTCACTGCCTCCTGGAACCCCTTCAAATGCCCCAGACAATTTGGCCCTCTCTGCTTTCCTGCGCACTCAATCCT
The DNA here is from genome assembly GCF_965231255.1 of Vanellus vanellus. Lineage (NCBI taxonomy): Eukaryota > Metazoa > Chordata > Aves > Charadriiformes > Charadriidae > Vanellus > Vanellus vanellus. The sequence continues at coordinate 71,487 of NW_028127044.1, forward strand.
CAAAAGCACCTTTTTTCACTCTCCGCAGCCTCCCCAGCAATAAAGACAAACGTCCAGCTTTTGCTGCCACAGCAAAGGTGCCAGCGGGGGAAAGTGATGCTGGTCCTCACTGCCTCCTGGAACACCTTCAAATGCCCCAGACAATTGGGCCCTCTCTGCTTTCCTGCGCACTCGATGCTCAAAACCACCTTTTTTCACTCTCGGCAGCCTCCCTAGCAAAAAAGACAAACGTCCAGCTTTTGCTGCCACAGCAAAGGTGCCAGCGGGGAAAAGTCATGCTGGTCCTCACTGCCTCCTGGAACCCCTTCAAATGCCCCAGACAATTTGGCCCTCTCTGCTTTCCTGCGCACTCTATCCTCAAAAGCACCTTTTTTCACTCTCGGCAGCCTCCCCAGCAAAAAAGACAAACGTCCAGCTTTTGCTGCCACAGCAAAGGTGCCAGCGGGGAAAAGTCATGCTGGTCCTCACTGCCTCCTGGAACACCTTCAAATGCCCCAGACAATTGGGCCCTCTCTGCTTTCCTGCGCACTCGATCCTCAAAAGCACCTTTTTTCACTCTCGGCAGCCTCCCCAGCAAAAAAGACAAACGTCCAGCTTTTGCTGCCACAGCAAAGGTGCCAGCGGGGAAAAGTGATGGTGGTCCTCACTGCCTCCTGGAACCCCTTCAAATGCCCCAGACAATTTGGCCCTCTCTGCTTTCCTGCGCACTCTATCCTCAAAAGCACCTTTTTTCACTCTCGGCAGCCTCCCCTGAAAAAAGACAAACGTCCAGCTTTTGCTGCCAGAGCAAAGGTGCCAGCGCGGAAAAGTGATGCTGGTCCTCACTGCCTCCTGGAACCCCTTCAAATGCCCCAGACAATTTGGCCCTCTCTGCTTTCCTGCGCACTCTATCCTCAAAAGCACCTTTTTTCACTCTCGGCAGCCTCCCCAGCAAAAAAGACAAACGTCCAGCTTTTGCTGCCACAGCAAAGGTGCCAGCGGGGAAAAGTCATGCTGGTCCTCACTGTCTCCTGGAACCCCTTCAAATGCCCCAGACAATTTGGCCCTCTCTGCTTTCCTGCGCACTCTATCCTCAAAAGCACCTTTTTTCACTCTCGGCAGCCTCCCCAGCAAAAAGACAAACGTCCAGCTTTTGCTGCCACAGCAAAGGTGCCAGCGGGGAAAAGTCATGCTGGTCCTCCCTGCCTCCTGGAACACCTTCAAATGCCCCAGACAATTTGGCCCTCTCTGCTTTCCTGCGCACTCGATCCTCAAAACCACCTTTTTTCACTCTCGGCAGCCTCCCCAGCAAAAAAGACAAACGTCCAGCTTTTGCTGCCACAGCAAAGGTGCCAGCGGGGAAAAGTCATGCTGGTCCTCCCTGCCTCCTGGAACCCCTTCAAATGCCCCAGACAATTTGGCCCTCTCTGCTTTCCTGCGCACTCTATCCTCAAAAGCACCTTTTTTCACTCTCGGCAGCCTCCCCAGCAAAAAAGACAAACGTCCAGCTTTTGCTGCCACAGCAAAGGTGCCAGCGGGGGAAAGTGATGCTTGTCCTCACTGACCCCTAGAACCCCTTCAAATGCCCCAGACAATTTGGCCCTCTCTGCTTTCCTGCGCACTCTATCCTCAAAAGCACCTTTTTTCAATTTCGGCGCTGTCTGGAGCAAAAAAGACAAACGTCCAGCTTTTGCTGCCACAGCAAAGGTGCCAGCGGGGAAAAGTGATGCTGGTCCTCACTGTCTCCTGGAACCCCTTCAAATGCCCCAGACAATTTGGCCCTCTCTGCTTTCCTGCGCACTCTATCCTCAAAAGCACCTTTTTTCACTCTCGGCAGCCTCCCCAGCAAAAAAGACAAACGTCCAGCTTTTGCTGCCACAGCAAAGGTGCCAGCGGGGGAAAGTGATGCTGGTCCTCACTACCTCCTGGAACCCCTTCAAATGCCCCAGACAATTTGGCCCTCTCTGCTGTCCTGTGCACTCTATCCTCAAAGGCACCTTTTTTCACTCTCGGCAGCCTCCCCAGCAAAAAAGACAAACGTCCAGCTTTTGCTGCCACAGCAAAGGTGCCAGCGCGGAAAAGTCATGCTGGTCCTCACTGCCTCCTGGAACCCCTTCAAATGCCCCAGACAATTTGGCCCTCTCTGCTTTCCTGCGCACTCTATCCTCAAAAGCACCTTTTTTCACTCTCGGCAGCCTCCCCAGCAAAAAAGACAAACGTCCAGCTTTTGCTGCCACAGCAAAGGTGCCAGCGGGGAAAAGTGATGCTGGTCCTCACTGCCTCCTGGAACCCCTTCAAATGCCCCAGACAATTTGGCCCTCTCTGCTTTCCTGCGCACTCTATCCTCAAAAGCACCTTTTTTCACTCTCGGCAGCCTCCCCAGCAAAAAAGACAAACGTCCAGCTTTTGCTGCCACAGCAAAGGTGCCAGCGCGGAAAAGTAATGCTGGTCCTCACTGCCTCCTGGAACTCCTTCAAATGCCCCAGACAATTTGGCCCTCTCTGCTTTCCTGCGCACTCTATCCTCAAAAGCACCTTTTTTCACTCTCGGCAGCCTCCCCAGCAAAAAAGACAAACGTCCAGCTTTTGCTGCCACAGCAAAGGTGCCAGCGGGGAAAAGTCATGCTGGTCCTCACTGCCTCCTGGAACCCCTTCAAATGCCCCAGACAATTGGGCCCTCTCTGCTTTCCTGCGCACTCTATCCTCAAAAGCACCTTTTTTAACTCTCCGCAGCCTCCGCAGCAAAAAAGACAAACGTCCAGCTTTTGCTGCCAGAGCAAAGGTGCCAGCGGGGGAAAGTGATGCTTGTCCTCACTGACCCCATACCCCCTTCAAATGCCCCAGACAATTTGGCCCTCTCTGCTTTCCTGCGCACTCTATCCTCAAAAGAACCTTTTTTCACTTTCGGCGCTGTCTGGAGCAAAAAATACAAACGTCCAGCTTTTGCTGCCACAGCAAAGGTGCCAGCGGGGAAAAGTGATGCTGGTCCTCACTGTCTCCTGGAACCCCTTCAAATGCCCCAGACAATTTGGCCCTCTCTGCTTTCCTGCGCACTCTATCCTCAAAAGCACCTTTTTTCACTCTCGGCACCCTCCCCAGCAAAAAAGACAAACGTCCAGCTTTTGCTGCCACAGCAAAGGTGCCAGCGGGGGAAAGTGATGCTGGTCCTCACTGCCTCCTGGAACACCTTCAAATGCCCCAGACAATTGGGCCCTCTCTGCTTTCCTGCACACTCGATGCTCAAAACCACCTTTTTTCACTCTCGGCAGCCTCCCCAGCAAAAAAGACAAACGTCCAACTTTTGCTGCCACAGCAAAGGTGCCAGCGGGGAAAAGTCATGCTGGTCCTCACTGCCTCCTGGAACCCCTTCAAATGCCCCAGACAATTTGGCCCTCTCTGCTTTCCTGCGCACTCTATCCTCAAAAGCACCTTTTTTAACTCTCCGCAGCCTCCGCAGCAAAAAAGACAAACGTCCAGCTTTTGCTGCCAGAGCAAAGGTGCCAGCGGGGGAAAGTGATGCTTGTCCTCACTGACCCCTGGAACCCCTTCAAATGCCCCAGACAATTTGGCCCTCTCTGCTTTCCTGCGCACTCTATCCTCAAAAGAACCTTTTTTCACTTTCGGCGCTGTCTGGAGCAAAAAAGACAAACGTCCAGCTTTTGCTGCCACAGCAAAGGTGCCAGCGGGGAAAAGTGATGCTGGTCCTCACTGCCTCCTGGAACCCCTTCAAATGCCCCAGACAATTTGGCCCTCTCTGCTTTCCTGCGCACTCGATCCTCAAAAGCACCTTTTTTCACTCTCGGCAGCCTCCCCAGCAAAAAAGACAAACGTCCAGCTTTTGCTGCCACAGCAAAGGTGCCAGCGGGGGAAAGTGATGCTGGTCCTCACTGCCTCCTGGAACACCTTCAAATGCCCCAGACAATTGGGCCCTCTCTGCTTTCCTGCGCACTCGATGCTCAAAACCACCTTTTTTCACTCTCGGCAGCCTCCCCAGCAAAAAAGACAAACGTCCAGCTTTTGCTGCCACAGCAAAGGTGCCAGCGGGGAAAAGTCATGCTGGTCCTCACTGCCTCCTGGAACCCCTTCAAATGCCCCAGACAATTTGGCCCTCTCTGCTTTCCTGCGCACTCGATCCTCAAAAGCACCTTTTTTCACTCTCGGCAGCCTCCCCAGCAAAAAAGACAAACGTCCAGCTTTTGCTGCCACAGCAAAGGTGCCAGCGGGGAAAAGTGATGCTGGTCCTCACTGCCTCCTGGAACCCCTTCAAATGCCCCAGACAATTTGGCCCTCTCTGCTTTCCTGCGCACTCTATCCTCAAAAGCACCTTTTTTCACTCTCGGCAGCCTCCCCTGCAAAAAAGACAAACGTCCAGCTTTTGCTGCCACAGCAAAGGTGCCAGCGGGGAAAAGTCATGCTGGTCCTCACTGCCTCCTGGAACCCCTTCAAATGCCCCAGACAATTTGGCCCTCTCTGCTTTCCTGCGCACTCTATCCTCAAAAGCACCTTTTTTCACTCTCGGCAGCCTCCCCAGCAAAAAAGACAAACGTCCAGCTTTTGCTGCCACAGCAAAGGTGCCAGCGCGGAAAAGTAATGCTGGTCCTCACTGCCTCCTGGAACCCCTTCAAATGCCCCAGACAATTTGGCCCTCTCTGCTTTCCTGCGCACTCTATCCTCAAAAGCACCTTTTTTCACTCTCGGCAGCCTCCCCAGCAAAAAAGACAAACGTCCAGCTTTTGCTGCCACAGCGAAGGTGCCAGCGGGGAAAAGTCATGCTGGTCCTCACTGCCTCCTGGAACCCGTTCAAATTCCCCAGACAATTTGGCCCTCTCTGCTTTCCTGCGCACTCTATCCTCAAAAGCACCTTTTTTAACTCTCCGCAGCCTCCGCAGCAAAAAAGACAAACGTCCAGCTTTTGCTGCCAGAGCAAAGGTGACAGCGGGGCAAAGTGATGCTTGTCCTCACTGACCCCTAGAACCCCTTCAAATGCCCCAGACAATTTGGCCCTCTCTGCTTTCCTGCGCACTCTATCCTCAAAAGCACCTTTTTTCACTTTCGGCGCTGTCTGGAGCAAAAAAGACAACGTCCAGCTTTTGCTGCCACAGCAAAGGTGCCAGCGGGGAAAAGTGATGCTGGTCCTCACTGTCTCCTGGAACCCCTTCAAATGCCCCAGACAATTTGGCCCTCTCTGCTTTCCTGCGCACTCTATCCTCAAAAGCACCTTTTTTCACTCTCGGCAGCCTCCCCAGCAAAAGAGACAAATGTCCAGCTTTTGCTGCCACAGTAAAGGTGCCAGCGGGGAAAAGTCATGCTGGTCCTCACTGCCTCCTGGAACCACTTCAAATGCCCCACACAATTGGGCCCTCTCTGCTTTCCTGCGCACTCTATCCTCAAAACCACCTTTTTTCACTCTCGGCAGCCTCCCCAGCAAAAAAGACAAACGTCCAGCTTTTGCTGCCACAGCAAAGGTGCCAGCGGGGAAAAGTGATGCTGGTCCTCACTGCCTCCTGGAACCCCTTCAAATGCCCCAGACAATTTGGCCCTCTCTGCTTTCCTGCGCACTCTATCCTCAAAAGCACCTTTTTTCACTCTCGGCAGCCTCCCCAGCAAAAAAGACAAACGTCCAGCTTTTGCTGCCACAGCAAAGGTGCCAGCGCGGAAAAGTGATGCTGGTCCTCACTGCCTCCTGGAACCCCTTCAAATGCCCCAGACAATTTGGCCCTCTCTGCTTTCCTGCGCACTCTATCATCAAAAGCACCTTTTTTCACTCTCGGCAGCCTCCCCAGCAAAAAAGACAAACGTCCAGCTTTTGCTGCCACAGCAAAGGTGCCAGCGCGGAAAAGTAATGCTGGTCCTCACTGCCTCCTGGAACTCCTTCAAATGCCCCAGACAATTTGGCCCTCTCTGCTTTCCTGCGCACTCTATCCTCAAAAGCACCTTTTTTCACTCTCGGCAGCCTCCCCAGCAAAAAAGACAAACGTCCAGCTTTTGCTGCCACAGCAAAGGTGCCAGCGGGGAAAAGTCATGCTGGTCCTCACTGCCTCCTGGAACCCCTTCAAATGCCCCAGACAATTGGGCCCTCTCTGCTTTCCTGCGCACTCTATCCTCAAAAGCACCTTTTTTAACTCTCCGCAGCCTCCGCAGCAAAAAAGACAAACGTCCAGCTTTTGCTGCCAGAGCAAAGGTGCCAGCGGGGGAAAGTGATGCTTGTCCTCACTGACCCCATACCCCCTTCAAATGCCCCACACAATTGGGCCCTCTCTGCTTTCCTGCGCACTCTATCCTCAAAACCACCTTTTTTCACTCTCGGCAGCCTCCCCAGCAAAAAAGACAAACGTCCAGCTTTTGCTGCCACAGCAAAGGTGCCAGCGGGGAAAAGTGATGCTGGTCCTCACTGCCTCCTGGAACCCCTTCAAATGCCCCAGACAATTTGGCCCTCTCTGCTTTCCTGCGCACTCTATCCTCAAAAGCACCTTTTTTCACTCTCGGCAGCCTCCCCAGCAAAAAAGACAAACGTCCAGCTTTTGCTGCCACAGCAAAGGTGCCAGCGCGGAAAAGTGATGCTGGTCCTCACTGCCTCCTGGAACCCCTTCAAATGCCCCAGACAATTTGGCCCTCTCTGCTTTCCTGCGCACTCTATCATCAAAAGCACCTTTTTTCACTCTCGGCAGCCTCCCCAGCAAAAAAGACAAACGTCCAGCTTTTGCTGCCACAGCAAAGGTGCCAGCGCGGAAAAGTAATGCTGGTCCTCACTGCCTCCTGGAACTCCTTCAAATGCCCCAGACAATTTGGCCCTCTCTGCTTTCCTGCGCACTCTATCCTCAAAAGCACCTTTTTTCACTCTCGGCAGCCTCCCCAGCAAAAAAGACAAACGTCCAGCTTTTGCTGCCACAGCAAAGGTGCCAGCGGGGAAAAGTCATGCTGGTCCTCACTGCCTCCTGGAACCCCTTCAAATGCCCCAGACAATTGGGCCCTCTCTGCTTTCCTGCGCACTCTATCCTCAAAAGCACCTTTTTTAACTCTCCGCAGCCTCCGCAGCAAAAAAGACAAACGTCCAGCTTTTGCTGCCAGAGCAAAGGTGCCAGCGGGGGAAAGTGATGCTTGTCCTCACTGACCCCATACCCCCTTCAAATGCCCCAGACAATTTGGCCCTCTCTGCTTTCCTGCGCACTCTATCCTCAAAAGAACCTTTTTTCACTTTCGGCGCTGTCTGGAGCAAAAAATACAAACGTCCAGCTTTTGCTGCCACAGCAAAGGTGCCAGCGGGGAAAAGTGATGCTGGTCCTCACTGTCTCCTGGAACCCCTTCAAATGCCCCAGACAATTTGGCCCTCTCTGCTTTCCTGCGCACTCTATCCTCAAAAGCACCTTTTTTCACTCTCGGCACCCTCCCCAGCAAAAAAGACAAACGTCCAGCTTTTGCTGCCACAGCAAAGGTGCCAGCGGGGGAAAGTGATGCTGGTCCTCACTGCCTCCTGGAACACCTTCAAATGCCCCAGACAATTGGGCCCTCTCTGCTTTCCTGCACACTCGATGCTCAAAACCACCTTTTTTCACTCTCGGCAGCCTCCCCAGCAAAAAAGACAAACGTCCAACTTTTGCTGCCACAGCAAAGGTGCCAGCGGGGAAAAGTCATGCTGGTCCTCACTGCCTCCTGGAACCCCTTCAAATGCCCCAGACAATTTGGCCCTCTCTGCTTTCCTGCGCACTCTATCCTCAAAAGCACCTTTTTTAACTCTCCGCAGCCTCCGCAGCAAAAAAGACAAACGTCCAGCTTTTGCTGCCAGAGCAAAGGTGCCAGCGGGGGAAAGTGATGCTTGTCCTCACTGACCCCTGGAACCCCTTCAAATGCCCCAGACAATTTGGCCCTCTCTGCTTTCCTGCGCACTCTATCCTCAAAAGAACCTTTTTTCACTTTCGGCGCTGTCTGGAGCAAAAAAGACAAACGTCCAGCTTTTGCTGCCACAGCAAAGGTGCCAGCGGGGAAAAGTGATGCTGGTCCTCACTGCCTCCTGGAACCCCTTCAAATGCCCCAGACAATTTGGCCCTCTCTGCTTTCCTGCGCACTCGATCCTCAAAAGCACCTTTTTTCACTCTCGGCAGCCTCCCCAGCAAAAAAGACAAACGTCCAGCTTTTGCTGCCACAGCAAAGGTGCCAGCGGGGGAAAGTGATGCTGGTCCTCACTGCCTCCTGGAACACCTTCAAATGCCCCAGACAATTGGGCCCTCTCTGCTTTCCTGCGCACTCGATGCTCAAAACCACCTTTTTTCACTCTCGGCAGCCTCCCCAGCAAAAAAGACAAACGTCCAGCTTTTGCTGCCACAGCAAAGGTGCCAGCGGGGAAAAGTCATGCTGGTCCTCACTGCCTCCTGGAACCCCTTCAAATGCCCCAGACAATTTGGCCCTCTCTGCTTTCCTGCGCACTCGATCCTCAAAAGCACCTTTTTTCACTCTCGGCAGCCTCCCCAGCAAAAAAGACAAACGTCCAGCTTTTGCTGCCACAGCAAAGGTGCCAGCGGGGAAAAGTGATGCTGGTCCTCACTGCCTCCTGGAACCCCTTCAAATGCCCCAGACAATTTGGCCCTCTCTGCTTTCCTGCGCACTCTATCCTCAAAAGCACCTTTTTTCACTCTCGGCAGCCTCCCCTGCAAAAAAGACAAACGTCCAGCTTTTGCTGCCACAGCAAAGGTGCCAGCGGGGAAAAGTCATGCTGGTCCTCACTGCCTCCTGGAACCCCTTCAAATGCCCCAGACAATTTGGCCCTCTCTGCTTTCCTGCGCACTCTATCCTCAAAAGCACCTTTTTTCACTCTCGGCAGCCTCCCCAGCAAAAAAGACAAACGTCCAGCTTTTGCTGCCACAGCAAAGGTGCCAGCGCGGAAAAGTAATGCTGGTCCTCACTGCCTCCTGGAACCCCTTCAAATGCCCCAGACAATTTGGCCCTCTCTGCTTTCCTGCGCACTCTATCCTCAAAAGCACCTTTTTTCACTCTCGGCAGCCTCCCCAGCAAAAAAGACAAACGTCCAGCTTTTGCTGCCACAGCAAAGGTGCCAGCGGGGAAAAGTCATGCTGGTCCTCACTGCCTCCTGGAACCCGTTCAAATTCCCCAGACAATTTGGCCCTCTCTGCTTTCCTGCGCACTCTATCCTCAAAAGCACCTTTTTTAACTCTCCGCAGCCTCCGCAGCAAAAAAGACAAACGTCCAGCTTTTGCTGCCAGAGCAAAGGTGACAGCGGGGCAAAGTGATGCTTGTCCTCACTGACCCCTAGAACCCCTTCAAATGCCCCAGACAATTTGGCCCTCTCTGCTTTCCTGCGCACTCTATCCTCAAAAGCACCTTTTTTCACTTTCGGCGCTGTCTGGAGCAAAAAAGACAACGTCCAGCTTTTGCTGCCACAGCAAAGGTGCCAGCGGGGAAAAGTGATGCTGGTCCTCACTGTCTCCTGGAACCCCTTCAAATGCCCCAGACAATTTGGCCCTCTCTGCTTTCCTGCGCACTCTATCCTCAAAAGCACCTTTTTTCACTCTCGGCAGCCTCCCCAGCAAAAGAGACAAATGTCCAGCTTTTGCTGCCACAGTAAAGGTGCCAGCGGGGAAAAGTCATGCTGGTCCTCACTGCCTCCTGGAACCACTTCAAATGCCCCACACAATTGGGCCCTCTCTGCTTTCCTGCGCACTCTATCCTCAAAACCACCTTTTTTCACTCTCGGCAGCCTCCCCAGCAAAAAAGACAAACGTCCAGCTTTTGCTGCCACAGCAAAGGTGCCAGCGGGGAAAAGTGATGCTGGTCCTCACTGCCTCCTGGAACCCCTTCAAATGCCCCAGACAATTTGGCCCTCTCTGCTTTCCTGCGCACTCTATCCTCAAAAGCACCTTTTTTCACTCTCGGCAGCCTCCCCAGCAAAAAAGACAAACGTCCAGCTTTTGCTGCCACAGCAAAGGTGCCAGCGCGGAAAAGTGATGCTGGTCCTCACTGCCTCCTGGAACCCCTTCAAATGCCCCAGACAATTTGGCCCTCTCTGCTTTCCTGCGCACTCTATCATCAAAAGCACCTTTTTTCACTCTCGGCAGCCTCCCCAGCAAAAAAGACAAACGTCCAGCTTTTGCTGCCACAGCAAAGGTGCCAGCGGGGAAAAGTCATGCTGGTCCTCACTGCCTCCTGGAACCCCTTCAAATGCCTCAGACAATTTGGCCCTCTCTGCTTTCCTGCGCACTCTATCCTCAAAAGCACCTTTTTTCACTCTCCGCAGCCTCCCCAGCAAAAAAGACAAACGTCCAGCTTTTGCTGCCAGAGCAAAGGTGCCAGCGGGGGAAAGTGATGCTGGTCCTCACTACCTCCTGGAACCCCTTCAAATGCCCCAGACAATTTGGCCCTCTCTGCTTTCCTGCGCACTCTATCCTCAAAAGCATCTTTTTTCACTCTCGGCAGCCTCCCCAGCAAAAAAGACAAACGTCCAGCTTTTGCTGCCACAGCAAAGGTGCCAGCGGGGAAAAGTGATGCTGGTCCTCACTACCTCCTGGAACCCCTTCAAATGCCCCAGACAATTGGGCCCTCTCTGCTTTCCTGCGCACTCTATCCTCAAAAGCACCTTTTTTCACTCTCGAATGCCTCCCCAGCAAAAAAGACAAACGTCCAGCTTTTGCTGCCACAGCAAAGGTGCCAGCGGGGAAAACTCATGCTTGTCCTCACTGCCTCCTGGAACGCCTTCAAATGCCCCAGACAATTTGGCCCTCTCTGCTTTCCTGCGCACTCTATCCTCAAAAGCACCTTTTTTCACTCTCGGCAGCCTCCCCAGCAAAAAAGACAAACGTCCAGCTTTTGCTGCCACAGCAAAGGTGCCAGCGGGGAAAAGTGATGCTGGTCCTCACTGACCCCTAGAACCCCTTCAAATGCCCCAGACAATTTGGCCCTCTCTGCTTTCCTGCGCACTCTATCCTCAAAAGCACCTTTTTTCAATTTCGGCGCTGTCTGGAGCAAAAAAGACAAACGTCCAGCTTTTGCTGCCACAGCAAAGGTGCCAGCGGGGAAAAGTGATGCTGGTCCTCACTGCCTCCTGGAACCCCTTCAAATGCCCCAGACAATTGGGCCCTCTCTGCTTTCCTGCGCACTCTATCCTCAAAAGCACCTTTTTTCACTCTCGGCAGCCTCCCCAGCAAAAAAGACAAACGTCCAGCTTTTGCTGCCACAGCAAAGGTGCCAGCGGGGTAAACTCATGCTGGTCCTCACTACCTCCTGGAACCCCTTCAAATGCCCCAGACAATTTGGCCCTCTCTGCTTTCCTGCGCACTCTATCCTCAAAAGCACCTTTTTTCACTCTCGAATGCCTCCCCAGCAAAAAAGACAAACGTCCAGCTTTTGCTGCCACAGCAAAGGTGCCAGCGGGGAAAACTCATGCTGGTCCTCACTGCCTCCTGGAACCCCTTCAAATGCCCCAGACAATTTGGCCCTCTCTGCTTTCCTGCGCACTCGATCCTCAAAACCACCTTTTTTCACTCTCGGCAGCCTCCCCAGCAAAAAATACAAACGTCCAGCTTTTGCTGCCAGAGCAAAGGTGCCAGCGGGGGAAAGTGATGCTTGTCCTCACTGACCCCTAGAACCCCTTCAAATGCCCCAGACAATTTGGCCCTCTCTGCTTTCCTGCGCACTCTATCCTCAAAAGCACCTTTTTTCACTTTCGGCGCTGTCTGGAGCAAAAAAGACAAACGTCCAGCTTTTGCTGCCACAGCAAAGGTGCCAGCGGGGAAAAGTGATGCTGGTCCTCACTGTCTCCTGGAACCCCTTCAAATGCCTCAGACAATTTGGCCCTCTCTGCTTTCCTGCGCACTCTATCCTCAAAAGCACCTTTTTTCACTCTCGGCAGCCTCCCCAGCAAAAGAGACAAATGTCCAGCTTTTGCTGCCACAGCAAAGGTGCCAGCGGGGAAAAGTCATGCTGGTCCTCACTGCCTCCTGGAACCCCTTCAAATGCCCCAGACAATTGGGCCCTCTCTGCTTTCCTGCGCACTCGATGCTCAAAACCACCTTTTTTCACTCTTGGCAGCTTCCCCAGCAAAAAAGACAAACGTCCAGCTTTTGCTGCCACAGCAAAGGTGCCAGCGGGGAAAAGTGATGCTGGTCCTCACTACCTCCTGGAACCCCTTAAAATGCCCCAGACAATTTGGCCCTCTCTGCTTTCCTGCGCACTCTATCCTCAAAAGCACCTTTTTTCACTCTCGGCAGCCTCCCCAGCAAAAAAGACAAACGTCCAGCTTTTGCTGCCACAGCAAAGGTGCCAGCGCGGAAAAGTGATGCTGGTCCTCACTGCCTCCTGGAACCCCTTCAAATGCCCCAGACAATTTGGCCCTCTCTGCTTTCCTGCGCACTCTATCCTCAAAAGCACCTTTTTTCACTCTCGGCAGCCTCCCCAGCAAAAAAGAAAAACGTCCAGCTTTTGCTGCCACAGCAAAGGTGCCAGCGGGGAAAAGTCATGCTGGTCCTCACTGCCTCCTGGAACCCCTTCAAATGCCCCAGACAATTTGGCACTCTCTGCTTTCCTGCGCACTCTATCCTCAAAAGCACCTTTTTTCACTCTCCGCAGCCTCCGCAGCAAAAAAGACAAACGTCCAGCTTTTGCTGCCAGAGCAAAGGTGCCAACGGGGAAAAGTCATGCTGGTCCTCACTACCTCCTGGAACCCCTTCAAATGCCCCAGACAATTTGGCCCTCTCTGCTTTCCTGCGCACTCTATCCTCAAAAGCACCTTTTTTCACTCTCGGCAGCCTCCCCAGCAAAAAAGACAAACGTCCAGCTTTTGCTGCCACAGCAAAGGTGCCAGCGGGGAAAAGTGATGCTGGTCCTCACTACCTCCTGGAACCCCTTCAAATGCCCCAGACAATTTGGCCCTCTCTGCTTTCCTGCGCACTCTATCCTCAAAAGCACCTTTTTTCACTCTCGAATGCCTCCCCAGCAAAAAAGACAAACGTCCAGCTTTTGCTGCCACAGCAAAGGTGCCAGCGGGGAAAAGTCATGCTGGTCCTCACTGACCCCTAGAACCCCTTCAAATGCCCCAGACAATTGGGCCCTCTCTGCTTTCCTGCGCACTCTATCCTCAAAAGCACCTTTTTTCAATTTCGGCGCTGTCTGGAGCAAAAAAGACAAACGTCCAGCTTTTGCTGCCACAGCAAAGGTGCCAGCGGAGAAAAGTGATGCTGGTCCTCACTGTCTCCTGGAACCCCTTCAAATGCCCCAGACAATTTGGCCCTCTCTGCTTTCCTGCGCACTCTATCCTCAAAAGCACCTTTTTTCACTCTCGGCAGCCTCCCCAGCAAAAAAGACAAACGTCCAGCTTTTGCTGCCACAGCAAAGGTGCCAGCGGGGTAAACTCATGCTGGTCCTCACTACCTCCTGGAACCCCTTCAAATGCCCCAGACAATTTGGCCCTCTCTGCTTTCCTGCGCACTCGATCCTCAAAAGCACCTTTTTTCACTCTCGAATGCCTCCCCAGCAAAAAAGACAAACGTCCAGCTTTTGCTGCCACAGCAAAGGTGCCAGCGGGGAAAAGTGATGCTGGTCCTCACTGCCTCCTGGAACCCCTTCAAATGCCCCAGACAATTGGGCCCTCTCTGCTTTCCTGCGCACTCTATCCTCAAAAGCACCTTTTTTCACTCTCGGCAGCCTCCCCAGCAAAAAAGACAAACGTCCAGCTTTTGCTGCCACAGCAAAGGTGCCAGCGGGGTAAACTCATGCTGGTCCTCACTGCCTCCTGGAACCCCTTCAAATGCCCCAGACAATTTGGCCCTCTCTGCTTTCCTGCGCACTCTATCCTCAAAAGCACCTTTTTTCACTCTCGAATGCCTCCCCAGCAAAAAAGACAAACGTCCAGCTTTTGCTGCCACAGCAAAGGTGCCAGCGGGGAAAACTCATGCTGGTCCTCACTGCCTCCTGGAACCCCTTCAAATTCCCCAGACAATTTGGCCCTCTCTGCTTTCCTGCGCACTCTATCCTCAAAAGCACCTTTTTTAACTCTCCGCAGCCTCCCCAGCAAAAAAGACAAACGTCCAGCTTTTGCTGCCAGAGCAAAGGTGCCAGCGGGGGAAAGTGATGCTTGTCCTCACTGACCCCTAGAACCCCTTCAAATGCCTCAGACAATTTGGCCCTCTCTGCTTTCCTGCGCACTCTATCCTCAAAAGCACCTTTTTTCACTCTCGGCAGCCTCCGCAGCAAAAGAGACAAACGTCCAGCTTTTGCTGCCACAGCAAAGGTGCCAGCGGGGAAAAGTCATGCTGGTCCTCACTGCCTCCTGGAACCCCTTCAAATGCCCCAGACAATTGGGCCCTCTCTGCTTTCCTGCGCACTCGATGCTCAAAACCACCTTTTTTCACTCTCGGCAGCCTCCCCAGCAAAAAAGACAAACGTCCAGCTTTTGCTGCCACAGCAAAGGTGCCAGCGGGGAAAAGTGATGCTGGTCCTCACTGCCTCCTGGAACCCCTTCAAATGCCCCAGACAATTTGGCCCTCTCTGCTTTCCTGCGCACTCTATCCTCAAAAGCACCTTTTTTCACTCTCGGCAGCCTCCCCAGCAAAAAAGACAAACGTCCAGCTTTTGCTGCCACAGCAAAGGTGCCAGCGGGGAAAAGTGATGCTGGTCCTCACTGCCTCCTGGAACCCCTTCAAATGCCCAGACAATTTGGCACTCTCTGCTTTCCTGCGCACTCTATCCTCAAAAGCACCTTTTTTCACTCTCCGCAGCCTCCGCAGCAAAAAAGACAAACGTCCAGCTTTTGCTGCCACAGCAAAGGTGCCAGCGGGGAAAAGTGATGCTGGTCCTCACTGCCTCCTGGAACCCCTTCAAATGCCCCAGACAATTTGGCACTCTCTGCTTTCCTGCGCACTCTATCCTCAAAAGCACCTTTTTTCACTCTCCGCAGCCTCCGCAGCAAAAAAGACAAACGTCCAGCTTTTGCTGCCAGAGCAAAGGTGCCAGCGGGGGAAAGTGATGCTGGTCCTCACTACCTCCTGGAACCCCTTCAAATGCCCCAGACAATTTGGCCCTCTCTGCTTTCTTGCGCACTCTATCCTCAAAAGCACCTTTTTTCACTCTCGGCAGCCTCCCCAGCAAAAAAGACAAACGTCCAGCTTTTGCTGCCACAGCAAAGGTGCCAGCGGGGAAAACTCATGGTGGTCCTCACTACCTCCTGGAACCCCTTCAAATGCCCCAGACAATTTGGCCCTCTCTGCTTTCCTGCGCACTCTATCCTCAAAAGCACCTTTTTTCACTCTCGGCAGCCTCCCCAGCAAAAAAGACAAACGTCCAGCTTTTGCTGCCACAGCAAAGGTGCCAGCGGGGAAAAGTCATGCTGGTCCTCACTGACCCCTAGAACCCCTTCAAATGCCCCAGACAATTTGGCCCTCTCTGCTTTCCTGCGCACTCTATCCTCAAAAGCACCTTTTTTCAATTTCGGCGCTGTCTGGAGCAAAAAAGACAAACGTCCAGCTTTTGCTGCCACAGCAAAGGTGCCAGCGGAGAAAAGTGATGCTGGTCCTCACTGTCTCCTGGAACCCCTTCAAATGGCCCAGACAATTTGGCCCTCTCTGCTTTCCTGCGCACTCTATCCTCAAAAGCACCTTTTTTCACTCTCGGCAGCCTCCCCAGCAAAAAAGACAAACGTCCAGCTTTTGCTGCCACAGCAAAGGTGCCAGCGGGGTAAACTCATGCTGGTCCTCACTACCTCCTGGAACCCCTTCAAATGCCCCAGACAATTTGGCCCTCTCTGCTTTCCTGCGCACTCGATCCTCAAAAGCACCTTTTTTCACTCTCGAATGCCTCCC